>NC_041382.1:236132173-236135198 GCF_002162155.2 Triticum dicoccoides | reverse complement strand
CGAAGATAGTTGGGGGAGACTGCGTGCCGGACTAGAAAATATAGAACCTAGAGTTATAATCACAGTTCATAAAGAATTGAACAATATGTGAGGCATCTCGAGCTGCTTACGAGTCGGCTTTGGGCCTGGTCCGGCGATGATGCGTCGGGAGGACCTCGGCGTCTGACTCCGAGTCATCGGGGAGGGTAATTTTGTCCCTCTTGGACGCTTCGGCTTCCAGGTCATCGGAGGCCGCCCTATTTTTGCCCTTGCGGGGGGGGGGGGATCTTCTTCTTCCTCCTCCTCGTCGTCGTCATCACCACCTTCGTTAGAGGACTAGGCATCAGCGTCTTCGGACACTACGTCCGAAGTGCCCTCCTCTTTTCTTCTTCTTGTCCTTCTTTGTCGGTGCCTGGTATGGGGCCGGGACCAGCATCCTCATTAGAAGGGGATTGTCTGCGTCTTCGGGGAGCGGAGCCGGACACTGGATCTGCTCCGCCTTCTTGAGCCAGACCTGTTCGGGGAAGGGATTACTTAACACCTTAGGTTAAACAAAGCTTCTTGGTGTTCGGAGTTCTTAGATGTCACATCCCTAGCTTCAGGCATTGCTCTAGGTTAGCTTCATGTGTGCATCATGTCTATATTTTTTGAAACTTGAATTGAGGAATATTGGAAGCCTCAAAACCCTAAATAAAAGAGGGGCAAAAACCCTAGAAATCTCATTCATTGCTCCAAAATGCTCCTCTTAAATGTTTGATAATTTTTGGTAAGGGTTCTGGTCCCAACCAAAATATTGAACATTTTTAAGGAGTTATTTTTGGGACTTTGAATTTAATTCATTAGCTATTTGAATTTGAATTATATTCATATAATTAGAATATAATTTCAAATATCCTTGAAATATTTTATAAGCTTTTGGAAAAGTCCATCTAGCAATATAAAATATTCAGTGGAGTTTTTGGCATTGTTTGAATTATTTTTAAAAATTCAAAACAGTGGCAAAATAATTTAAATAAAACAAAAACAGAAGAAAAATATAAAACAGAATGTAAATAAAAGCAGAGAGAGAGTTTTACCTCAGCTTACCTCGCAGCCCACCTCCTCCCCCTTGTCCTCTTCCTCCTCTGCCAGGAGGACGAACAGAGGCGAGGCGTGGCGCGCGCCGACGCTGCCTCGGCCACCTCCTGCTTCCCCCTGGCCACCTCCTGCTTCCTCTCGTCGCCCTGGACCCCGTCCGCGATGCCACGCACCCCCCCAGGCCTCTCACTCTCTCCCCGAGCTCCTCTCCTCCTCTGGCTCTCTCGCGCGCAGCCACCGAACACACCCGCCGCCGCCGACGAGCTTCCCCGTGGCCACCGGCCACCCCTATCCTCGCCGATGCGCCCAGGAGCTCCCCCTCGACCCCTCCTTCCTCCCCACCGACCCACGGCCCTACGGACGCGCCACAACGCCGCCGGCATCGCCGTTTCCATCGCCGGCCGCCGAGGATCTTCACCGTCAATTCGCCACCATCGTCGCTTCCCCGAGCTCGCTGACCCTCCCTGCACGATCCCCGTGAGTCCCTGCTTCGTTTCCCCCTAACCCCAAGCCCGATTACGAGCTCTAGCCACCCCCTCTACCGGAGCCGAGACGCTCCGCCGCACGGACTCGTCGCCGGCGAAGCCCCGGTGACCAAATGGCCCCGCGCGTGCGTCCGTTGCACTCGCAACGACCCGTGGAGCAACGCTAGCGTGGCAGCTAGCTTGTTTGCAAGCTGCAGCGCTAACCCCGCACCCACCCGAGCTCTGGCCGCCGCCTCGGGCTCCATTCCGGCGAACCCCGGCCACCCCCGCACCTCCCGTTGGCCCCCCTAGATGCGCACGGGCACGGGCTACCTTCTGGTGCCCTTCGCACGTCCAGCCGCCGCCCGTAGCGCAACCCCGGTGAACTTCCGCCGCATTTCGGGTCGCCGCCGGCCGAACTCCGGTGGCCAGTGACGTGGCGCTGTCATTAGCCACTAATGACGCGCTAACCAACCCCCTAGGCCACTGACAGCGGGCCCCACCCCTGGTCAAACCCCAGTCAGCTCTGGGTTTGACCGGGATTAGCTCCTCTGTCACTGACGTGTGGCCCCCACACGTCAGGTTTGACCGAGCCAGCCCAGTTGACCCTGCTGACGTCACTGTGACGTGGGGCTAACGCAATAAGTATTTTCTGGATTTAATATTACTCAGGAAATTTCAGAAAATAGCTAAAACTTCAATAAATCATAGAAAATTAACCGTAACTCCAAATTAAATAATTTATATATGAAAAATTATCAGAAAAATTCAAGGAATCCATCTGTACCATTTTCATGCATGTTAGAACAACTTATAGCTGCTGTTTAGCACAAATCATATAAAGGGCATTTAAATATCCACATATGGAGTTTGAATTTGAATCTTGGATTCAAACCAACTCCATTTAATCTGGTTTTAGTTGCATTAGCCCAACACACATTCATTTTGCCATGTCATGATCATGCATCATATTGTGCATTGCATTGATTGTGTTCCCTTCTGTGTTGCCGGTATTTGTCCCCTCTCGATAGACGTGATACCGATGATGTGATCATTGACACTGATGAAGACTCAATGTTATCTTCAGAAGTGCCAGGCAAGCAAAACCCCCTTGTTCATTCCGATACAATCCTACTCTCTCGCTCCTGCTCTCTTTTACTGCATTAGGACAACACCAATTCATCTGTTACTTGCTGCGGTAGCTGAACCCCTTTATCCTTTGCATGACCTGTCATTGCCACAGTAAATAGATGAAACCCACTAGCATGAGTAGGAGTTGTTTGAGCCCTGTTGTGCCTACTCATTCATGTTTGTTTGTCATGCCTGCTACTGCTTAGAGTTGAGTCAGGTCTGATTCATCGGGGATGAATCAGAGGCGGGTGAACATGTTCTACTGTGTGTGAGCTAAGTGTGTGAACACGATTTGGTAAAAGGTGTCGGTGAGAGGCCATGTAGGAGTACATGGTGGGTTGTCTCATTGAAGCCGTCCTCAGGAACTGAGTTCT
>NC_041382.1:236129527-236132075 GCF_002162155.2 Triticum dicoccoides | reverse complement strand
ACTTCTTATTCACCCTTGTCCTCTGTCCAGGAGTTGCAAGTAGTTTCTGGTGTTTGTAGTATGCTGGAGGCCGTGGACAGCGCTGACCGTAGGGGTGGGCTGTGATGCGGTAGGCACGTGGCACGGTGTACCGGGCGCCCGTTTGGTGTCTCGGGAACCCTGTTCACATCGTTTGGGGCTGTGAGCGAAACTCCGGCCGGATCTCCTCATGGATGGAACCCGAATAGGCGATAAACCTGGACTAGAGACTTAGGTGTTTAGGTAGGTCGTGGTCTACACCCACGTCGGCTTTCGCTTGAAGTCTGCCGAGCACATGTCGTGTGCAGACGCTAAGTGGTGGAAACATGTATGAAGAAGTACACCCCTGCAGGGTTAACATCATCTATTCGAATAGCCGTGTCCGCGGAAAAGGACTTCTGGGTTGCTTATATCAGTTCATAGACAAGTGAAAGTGGATACTTTAAAATGGGCAAGATAAGCGTGAGTGCTATGGATGGCGCTCTCGTAGGGAGACGGGAGCGGATCCATAGTGGTGTATTGATATGGTGAATATGTGGACTCGTGTGCGCCACCTCCAAGAGTTACATTGCAGTCGTAGTTTAGGATAGCCACCGAGTCAAAGCTGGCTTGCTGCAGTTAAACCCCACCATCCCCTTGTTGAAAATGATGCATATGTAGTTAGTTCTGATGTAAGTCTTGCTGGGTACATTTGTACTCACGTTTGCCTATTTTATGTTTTTGCAGAGAGACTTCAGTCTCACTAGTAGTTCCACGTGGACTTCGACGTTTAGCTTGATACCTCAGCTACGATCTTGTGCCCTCGGCAGGATCTGGTAGATAGTCAGGCTTCTCAGCCTTTTCATTTATAGATGTCTGTACTCAGACATGATAGCTTCCGCTTGTGCTTTGACTTGTATGCTCTGATTGTTGGGTCATGAGACCCATGTTTGTAATGTCTCGCTCCTCGGAGCCTATTGAATAAACTACTTGAGTCGTAGAGTCATGTTGTGATGTCATGTTGTGTTTGCACATATCGAGCATATTGTGTGTATGTTATTGAAATGCTTGGTATGTGTGGGATCTGACTATCTAGTTGTTTATCTTTAGTAGCCTCTCTTACCGGGAAATGTCTCCTAGTGTTTCCACCGAGCCATGGTAGCTTGCTACTGCTCCGGAACACTTAGGCTGGCCGGCATGTGTCCTTCTTCGTTCCTGTGTCTGTCCCTTCGGGGAAATGTCACGCGATGAATACCGGAGTCCTGCTAGCCCGCTACAGCCCGGTTCACCGGAGTCCTGCTAGCCCAGTGCTACAGCCTGGATTCACTCGCTGATGACCGACACGTTCGATGCTGGGTCATGGATGCCTGTCCCTGTAAGTTTGTGCCACTTTGGGTTTACGACTAGCCATGTCAGCCCGGGCTCCTTATCATATGGATGCTAGCGACACTGTCATATACGTGTGCCAAAAGGCGCAAACGGTCCCGGGCAAAGGTAAGGCGACACCCGTGGGAATACCGTGCGTGAGGCCGCAAAGTGATATGAGGTGTTACATGCTAGATCGATGTGGCATTGAGTCGGGGTCCTGACAGCGTTGGTATCAGAGCTTGACTGCCTGTAGGATTACCAAGCCAAACTGGTCGAAGTTGAGTCTAGAAATTCTTTAGTTATATAAGGGAATTGATTGTGGAATGGAACGTAAGGCTCTTTTTACTCCTTATACCTCATGCCCTTCTGATCTGAGTCATCTTATCTTTCCTACGGGGTTAAGAACTAGGCTATCTCTTCTTTCTATCAGGATCACGTGTTACTAATCCGTAGACTTATAGATTGTTGGACTTAAGCCTCGTTTCAGTTCCTACTACTTCTATATGTTAATTGTTGATCTCGAAACCTTGATATTGTGCTTCTGAGTGGTTATGCCACCATTTTTGTGAATGTCTCAAATCTTTTCTGAGCATTTACAGCCGTTATGCTGTCCGAGTCATCCCAGGTTTCTAAGTAGTCTGATGCATTTGCAAATCCTTTCTTCCCGTTTCAATGTTTCCATGGGCCAGATTAACCACACTAATCAGTGAGTTGAGGTACTTCGTTACCTTGACATATATGTTGGAGATATTATTATGACCCTAGGTGTCTTAGGGGATCATCTAGTAATTTAGCCATGATTTGTGTTTCCAGTGTGATGATTCTGGCCATCATTCTCGAAAGCATCCCGTGATGCTACTTAGTAGTAGGTATTCTACTCCTTGGGTTTTGAACCCGAGATTCACTCTACTTAAATCATGTTGATAGTGTTGCTCGTTCCTTTAGGTTATTAGTAACCTTTGCATTAGTCCTCGATGTTCGTGGTATTCCTTTCTTCCAAATACTATGAACCGCTTATGGCAGATGTTCCTCGCTGATCGAAAGATCACAATCAGAGTGCTCTCGATGGGTTCTCGATTCTACATTGTGACTCTGCCAGTTCTACCTTTCTGCATGGGTTATCCGGAAGAAATATGTGGAATTCGTTCGACATGCTAAACCATGCATCCACAACTCAGAAAAT
>NC_041382.1:236051788-236127786 GCF_002162155.2 Triticum dicoccoides | reverse complement strand
ACAACAACAACAACAACAACAACAACAACAACAACAACAACAACAACAACAACAACAACAACAACAGCAACAACAATAACAACAACAGCAACAACAGCAACAACAACAACAACAGCAACAACAACAACAACAACAACAACAGCAACAGATTGAGAGCCGCAAGAGGAAGTACGGACAGTGGAAGTATAACTCAGGAGCTCAGTAGAAGCCTCGCCTAACCCCGAATTCGGGAGGATTTGGTCATAACCATGGAGGTCACAACCACACTGGAGGAGGTTCACATAACCACAATGGTTCTAAGAATGGGAATGGGAACGGAACCAACCATAACCAGAACCGCCTCAATCCAGCCACACCCACCAAAAGAGACCTAAGTCACGTTACTTGCTTCAAGTGTGGGAAGACTGGACACTACGTGATAGAGGCAAAGGTGTCCCGATGTTTCGATGAGATGGTGGCTATCGTTTTCTGTGGGAGTCGACCTTGACGATCCGACTACGAACGTGCGAGACGTCGCGCCTTAGCAATCGCTAAACCAACTTCCGAGGGTTATTGACCACGCCGGAGCACGATCAACCTGACCATGAGGGTCTGTTTCCTACGTGCAAACTAAGAACAAGCAAGAAACTAAGATTGCAATCTGGATATTGCGAATATAAGATGAAAGCTTTATTGATCAAGGTGGGGTTCTGTGATGTCTTGGTCTGGTCGTTGGACACAAATGAAGTACGCGAAGTTGCAGCTATGGCGAACTTTTAATCTAAACAAAACCCAAAGCCTAAACGATGCCCTAAGGGTTGTATATATGAATTTCGTGGCCCTTGGTGGAGGGGTCCGAAACCAACCCTAACTCTTGTTTCCCCACACATACGGACTCTAAAAACAGCCTATACTTAAGTACTTCGAAAATACATGGGCCTGGCCCAATAATAAGGTGACGCAGCACCTAAAATAGTCTCTGGACAAAATTTATGAAGTGGCATCTTGTATATTTCGTCCCATGCTTCATGCACTCATTATGGTGGCTTCAGAGTCCTGGAATCATCACTTGTAACTCCGTTCTTGTTCCCCTTGCGCATGCCATCATCTCCATGCTTGAACTTGCTCCAAGGTTCATCTTTCTTGTCCAACCTAGGCCCTTCATTTGTAAGCAAAACAAATGTATCCAATTTAGGCAGCATCATATTCTCATGAACATTAGAATCATTACCAAGAAATGAAAGTACCTGATAATTCAATTGGCATGCGCGAGCTCTAGTAATCGGTCCAGTGTGTATAGCAGCAGGGGCTGTGGGTGTAACAATGGTATTGATGTCCTCATCATCCTCCCCTTCTTGAAATGAAGTCGTCCTCGACGAAAGTTCATCGTCCTCACCCAAATAAGGCTTCAAATCTGCAATGTTAAAAGTGGGACTAACCCCAAAATCTGCAGGCAGCTCAAGTTTATATGCATTATCATTTATTTTCTCTAACACCTTAAAAGGACCATCAGCACGTGGCATTAGCTTTGATTTGCGCAAATTAGGAAATCTATCCTTACACAAATGTAACCAAACAAGATCTCCAGGTGCAAACACAACATGTTTTCTACCCTTATCTCCAGCAAGTTTATATTTAGCATTCATACGCTCAATGTTTTCCTTAGTTAACTCATGCATTTTTAAAATCAATTCAGCACGTTCTTTAGCATCAAAATTAACCTTCTCCGAAGATGGAAGAGGCAACAAATCAATAGGTGCATGAGGTAGGAAACCATACACAATTTCAAAAGGGCACATCTTAGTAGTAGAATGCAATGAACGATTATAAGCAAATTCAATATGAGGCAAGCATTCTTCCCACATTTTCTTCTTATTCTTTAAAACAACCCTAAGCATAGTAGACAATGTTCTATTGACTACTTCAGTTTGTCCATCAGTTTGGGGTGACAAGTAGTACTAAAAAGCAGCTTAGTCCCCAACTTAGCCCATAAACATCTCCAAAAGTGGCTAAGAAATTTAGTATCACGATCTGCAACAATAGTATTTGGCACACCATGCAAGCGAATAATTTCACGAAAGAACAAATCAGCAACACTAACAGCATCATCGCTTTTATGACATGGTATAAAGTGTGCCATTTTCGAGAACCTATCCACGACAACAAATATGCTATCCCTCCCCTTCTTTGTTCGAGGTAAACCTAAAACAAAGTCCATAGATATATCCTCCCAAGGAACACTAGGTACAGGCAAAGGCATATATAAACCATGAGGATTGAGTCATGACTTAGCTCTTTGACATGTAGTGCAGCGAGCAAGAAAACGCTCAACATCCCGTCTCATCTTTGGCCAAAAGAAATGTGTAGCAAGTATATCATCCGTCTTCTTGACGCCAAAGTGTCCCATTAATCCTCCTCCATGCGCCTCCTGCAACAACAAAAGACAAACGGAGCTAGCTGGAATGCATAGCTTGTTAGCACGTAACACAAATCCATCGTTAAGAACGAACTTGTTCCAAGTTCTCCCTTCCTTACAATTCTGCAATACATCTTTAAATTCAGCATCATGAACATATTGATCTTTGATGGTCTCCAAACCAAATATTTTAAAGTCAAGTTCTGAAAGCATAGTATAATGACGAGACAATGCATCAGCAATAACATTTTCTTTACCCTTCTTGTGTTTAATGACATAAGGGAAAGTCTCAATGAATTCAACCCATTTAGCATGTCTACGGTTCAGTTTCGCTTGACTTTTAATGTGTTTCAAAGATTCATGATCAGAATGTATAACAAATTCCTTGGGCCATAAATAATGTTGCCATGTTTCTAAGGTCCGAACAAGAGCATATAATTCTTTATCATAAGTAGAATAGTTCAGACTAGGCCCACTCAATTTTTCAGAAAAGTATGCAACAGGTTTGCCATCTTGTAATAACACACCTCCTAATCCAATTCCACTAGCATCACATTCAAGCTCAAAAGTCTTATTGAAATTAGGAAGTTGGAGTAAAGGAGCATGTGTCAACTTATCTTTCAATACCGTGAAGGCTTCTTCCTGTGCGGTACCCAAAACAAAAGGCACATCCTTCTTTGTAAGCTCGTTGAGAGGTGCAGCAATGGTGCTGAAATCTCTCACAAAATGCCTATAGAAACCAGCGAGGCCAAGGAAACTCCTCACTTGTGTGACCGTTTTGGGCTGCGGCCAACTCTCAATAGCTTCAATGTTGGCTTTATCAACTTCAATTCCCTGTGGAGTAACAACATAGCCAAGAAAAGATACTCGGTTGGTGCAAAAGGTGCACTTTCCAAGGTTACCAAACAAACGTGCATCACGTAGAGCGATAAAAACAGCACGTAAATGTTCCAAATGTTCCTCCAAAGATTTGCTATAAATCAATATGTCATCAAAGTAAACTACCACAAACCGTCCAATGAAAGCACGTAAAACTTCATTCATTAACCTCATGAAAGTACTAGGTGCATTAGTTAACCCAAAAGGCATGACTAACCACTCATATAATCCAAAGTTAGTTTTAAATGTTGTTTTCCATTCATCTCCCAATTTCATACGAATTTGATGGTATCCACTACGCAAATCAACTTTGGAGAATATTTTAGAGCCACTCAATTCATCAAGCATATCATCTAGCCTAGGAATAGGATGACGATAACGAATGGTAATATTATTAATGCCTCTACAATCAACGCACATATGCGACGTACCATCCTTTTTCGGCACTAAAATGATTGGAATAACACAAGGACTAAGGGATTCGCGTATATAACCTTTGTCGAGCAGTTCTTGTACTTGACGCATAATCTCCTTCGTCTCCTCTGGATTGGTACGGTATGGTGCATGGTTGGGTAATGATGCACCGGGAATTAAGTCAATTTGATGCTCAATCCCTCGAATAGGTGGTAATCCCGGTGGCACGTCTTGTGGAAAATGCCAGCGAACTCCTGCAAAATGTTAGTGACAGCAGGAGGCAAAGAGGAAGGCACGTCCTCGATTGAAAATAATGCCTCTTTGCACACAAAAGCATAGCAAACAGATTTGCTAAAATCTAGATCATCAATATCAGATTTGGTGGCAAGTAAACATGCACTTTTCAATTTAATTTCATAAGCAACACTAGATTGTTTATTATTATTAGGCTGCATTTGTTGCTCAAATTCTTTTGCCACAATCTGATTTTCACTCTTATTTTTCTCCTGTTTTGCTTTAATAGCTCTATTAATATCATCTTTCAAAATGGAATCAGGAGTCATAGGAAGCAAAGTAATATTTTTATCCTTATGAACAAGAGTACACTGATTGTTTCTACCATGGTGTACAGAATTTTTATCAAATTGCCATGGTCTACCAAGTAATAAGGAACATGCTTGCATAGGTACCACATCACAATCAACATAATCAGCATATGTAGAGATACTAAAATGCACACGAACAATACGTGTTACCTTAACCTTGCCGCTGTTGTTGAACCATTGGATGTAGTAAGGATGTGGATGTGGTCTTGTGGTGAGAGATAGTTTCTCCACCATCTCCATGTTAGCCAAGTTATTGCAGCTCCCTCCATCTATGATGACGCGAACAGAACGTTCCTTCACAACTCCCTTTGTATGGAACAAATTATGCCTCTGATTTTGCTCAGCTTGTGTAACCTGCACACTCAAAACACGTTGAGCAACTAAACATTCATACCTGTCAGCATCTTCAGCAGCCATGTATTGCGTCTCATGATCAGAATCATCTCCACCGTGTTCTTCACGTGTAATAAGAGCCAAAGTCTCCTCATCATAGTCACTAGCGGACTCATACCCACCAGCCTCAGTAGCAATCATCACACGTTGAGATTGGCATTCTCTCGCAAAATTTCCTCTTCCCTTACAACGACGACAAATAATATCACTTGTGTGCCCTGTTGATGCCATGGAAGAAGAAGAACTCTGCGCAAGTCCAGCAGGTGTGCTCTTGGCAGATAGTGGTGGTTGTGCCTGCTTTCTTTTATCACGGCTGGAGGTGGCACCTGATGGAGGTGCTGGTGGAGTGGAAGTAGAGGATGCACATGGTGTCCATGATAAAGATCGACCTGCAGAAAAGTTAGTTCGCGCCAATGCCTGTCGATCCTGCACTTCACGTTCAGCTTTACAAGCAAGATGGAATAAACGAGTGATATTATTATACTCCTTATACTCTAGGATGGTCTAAATCTCTCTATTTAATCCACCCATAAAACGTGCAAGCATAGCTTCATTCTCCTCAACAATACCACATCTAATCATGCCAGTTTGTAATTCCTGATAATATTCTTCTACAGAATTTTTTCCTTGTCTTAAACGCTACAATTTTTGAAGTAATTCACGTTGATAATATGGTGGAACCCAACGAGTACGCATAGCAGTTTTCAAAGCAGCCCAAGTAGCTGGAATAGGATATAATCTACAATGCTCAGACCACCAAACACATGCCAAACTAGTGAATGCACAAACAGCAGCAAGAACACATCTCTCCTCGGGATATTGTAAACATGTAAATCGTTGTTTAGTTTCTAACTCCCAAGTAAGATATATATCAGGAACATATCTACCCTCAAATGGTGGAATATTAAATTTTAGTTTAGGGAGATGGTCATGATCTCGTACCTGAGGGTGAGCCCTACCATTGCCATTATTTGCATGTGGACAACCTGGTGGTTGCTGTGCTGGTGGTGGCACGTAGTTCTGATTTTGATCAACCTCATCCTCGTAATCTCCGACAAAATCATCCTCCTCCGCATCAGCAGCAGGAGCCACAGAAGTATCAACAACAGCACCAACAGTTTGGCCATGTGCAAGAGGGAGACGGCTCGCTCGGTGGAGGGCTGTTTCATGGTGTGTAGGTAGTCGTTGTTGTTGTTGTTGTTGTTGTTGTTGTTGTTGTTGTTGTTGTTGTAGAGGTGCGTTAGGTGCAGCCGGTGGTGGTTGTCGGAGGAAATAACCATGGGTAGCCAAGCCGGCTCCCCCTGGCCCTTCTGAAAAAATTATTACGAGCCCATCCGGCCCTCCAGAATCCAAGACATGGGGCCGCCTTCCCCTCGCCGGTTGTTTCCCAGGCCGACTATCGGAAGGCGGCCCGACTTCAGCCTTCATGAAAAAAGTCACGGGAGGGCCGGCTCCGAGGAGCCGGCTCCGAGAAGGCCGACTCCAAGAAGCCGGCTCCCATAAAGCGGTCAAGATCGTACCCTCGAAGTCTGCACCCACATAACGGCGATGTGACGGGGTGTGGCTACAGTAAAGCTTGCCACCCCTGAATCCCGGAGCACGCCTGGCACAGTGCGCCGTACGGGTGGCCATGACCCATCCGGCGCGGCACTGTTGCCACGATGACCCTGATGTCATCCACGACGGGCCGCTAGAGTGGCCCACGGGCGGTGGGCCCCTTCAGGCAGCGAGACACCCAAAGGCGGCCCGGCCTCCCCCAGTCGGCCCAAGATAGAGCCGGCTCTCCACAGCCGGTTTGCCACCCCCTCGAAGGGGACGCCCCATTAAGGAGACAAGACGCGGTGAGGCTACAGCGATCACCCGCCGGACGGCGGCACTGTAGCCACGCCCACCTCGGCGAAGCCTTCGTCACCAGGGTTGAACAACAGTAACCAGCCGCCGACAAGGCCCTGGACAGTGGGGCCTGCCTGTCGACCAAGGAGCCGGCAGCCGGCGGGACCCACCAGCCGGCGCAGAAGCCGGCGAGTGTAGACACAGATGGCTGGGCCCCGCACCCAGCCGAGTACCATTGTATCCCCGGGGGGTGGGCCTATATAAACCCCCCGGGACACCCATGCAAAGGGTTGATCCCTGCTAGTTTTAAACACCACATAGGGAGGAGAAGAGAGCGGGCAGAGCCCTTCTTCCTCCTCTCGCCAAATAGCTCAACGAGCATCGTGTAGCTACTTGTTCATCTAGTGATCATGCGGAGACCCCGCAGAGCAGCAGTAGGGGTGTTATCTCCAGGGAGAGCCCCGAAGCTGGGTAAGATTCGCCGGCGTGCATGTCTTCGCCTCATCCCGCTTCCAGGCACCGGCGACGTCTTACTGGCTCCCACAATGATAAGCCACCCGTTGGCATATGTCGCACCTACCACCCGACATTTGGCGCCCACCGTGGGGCCAGGTGCACCATCATCCGGAGACCTGTTCTGGACGGGAACCTTCTTCCTCCCCCGCGAGCATAGCCAGCCCGGCACGCCCGATGGCGCTTGCCACGACGCGCTGCAAGGCGTCACCAGCATCTTTGCAGCGAGCGGCTTCGCCGATCTCCTCAACAAGACCCTCATCTCCGACGAGCTCGCCTTCGACGCGGGCACTGACCACCTCGTCAACCTCCTCGGCCAGCTCCATATCTCCGGCGAGCCTGCTGTGGATTTGGAGTCGGTTGGCTCCACGGACCCGATGCCTATCAACTCCGACACGGCCTCACTCAACACCTTCCCCACCGACGTCACGATCTACAACGACCCGCTTCCCCGGGCCGATGGCTGTGACGCTGTCACCACCGAGGTGATGGTCATCGGCCACGGCGCCGCTGCTGACGAGAGCGCCCACGACGCCCCGCACATGGCGGTCCATGACTTGTCCATCCCCCTGCTGACGCTGAAGCACTGGAGGCTCGCCGCCTCGCCCTCCTCACGGAGGGCCGGAATTTGGTTTCCATGAGACGCCTCGCTGAGGCTCACTGACGCGAAGCCGACCGTGCCGCCTTTGGCACGCCGCCCCCAGGCGGGCCCAGCTGGGTTGGCGTTATCAGACAGCGCGGCGCTGTCGTCGCCGACACGTTAGGAGTCGACCACCCAGTCTACGCCACTCCACTCGAGAACCTGCGCGCCGCCCAAGCGGCCGTAGATGAGCCGGACGGACTAGGGGCCGAAGAACTCCCCCACATGACCCGACGCATCCAGCAGCTAATCGATGCAGCCACGCAGTGGCATGAAGCCGACGCCCGCGCGGAAAGCCCTCCCCCGCGCCGAGATCACGGCGCGATGTCCCGGACGCCGACTACGGGTAGAACCCGCGCGCGGCGCAAGAAAGAGCCGGCTGCCAGCCGAAGCCAAACCCGAATCTCCATCGAGCGAGACGCAGAAGGCCACCCCCGGGCCATGGAGTGGCGGGGCAACCCGCCTCCGCCTCGGCCCCGTGGAGAGAGATATCCCACCCTGCCGCCTGTTGCGCATCCGACTCTCAGCGGCCGGCTAGGTCGCCGCGAAGGAGTCGGCGAGAACGACACCCGCCATCGGATCGACCGCCTGGCGCGATCCCTGGCGCTGGAAGAAGAAGACGATGTCGGCCCGCCTTGCTTTGGCCCCCGCATCCGCGATGAGCCCTTCCCCAAAGGGTTCTCGCTCCCAAGAGACACGCCCAAGTACAATGGCTCCGTGAAGCCGGAAGATTGGTTGATCGACTACTACACGGCGGTTAGCATAGCCAATGGCAATAGGCGCGTTGCCATGAAGTACGTGCCCCTCATGCTACAAGGCACGGCGCAGACTTGGCTCAACAGCCTCAAGCCATACAGCATCAACAGCTAGCTAGATTTCACAGAAGCTTTTGTCCGCAACTTCACCAGCACCTACAAGCGGGCTCCCAAGCCCAGACAGCTCTCCTTGTGCGTACAAGGCCCCGCCGAGTCTACTCGCGATTACCTCACGCGTTGGGCCGAGCTCCGCAACTCTTGCGAAGGGGTGCACGAGGTGCAAGCCATAGAATACTTCACTGCCGGGTGCCGAGAAGGCACCCTCCTCAAGCACAAGCTTCTCTGCGACGAGCCGACTACCCTCGACGAGCTTCTGGACATAGCGGACAAGTACGCCACCGCCGACTCCTCAATGAAGACCGAGCTCCGAGTAGACGCGTCCGGGAAGGTACTCAACCCAGCGCCCAAGACGCCGGCTGGGGATTCCAGCCGACGCACACACCCGAACGACCACAAGCGCAAGGGCCCTGCGCCGCCTCCCGCCAGTCGGCAGGTGGCCTCAGTCGAAGACGAGCAGCCCGAAGGGCGGCCCGCGCCCAAGAAATCCAAGGGCGGCAGGCCGGCTTGGCAGCCAGTCTTCTCCTACGAGCAAACTCTCGACGCCCCGTGCAAGTTCCACAGCGGCGCGAAGCCGTCCAACCACACAACCTGGAAGTGCCATTGGCTCACCCGAATCTCCAAAGGCGAAGGGCTCGCGCCGCCTCCGCCTGCCGGTCCGCCGCCTCCGGCCCCGCAGCCACCGACCGTTCGGCCCGCAGTCGGAGCCGTGCATGATGAGTTCCCCGACGAGCATGCCGCCTATGTCGTCTTAACAAGCCAGCCCGAAGACCGGCGCAGCAAACACCGAGAGCACCAGGAAGTCAGCATGGTCGCTGCCAACCCCGCCGAGCACATGCACTGGTCAGAAAAACCTATCAGCTGGAGCTGGGCCGACCACCCAGAGGTGATGCCATCTCCCGGCTCTTATGCGTTGGTCCTGGATGCCACCCTTGCAACGGACAGACGCGCTGCCCCTTTCTCCCGCATGTTGATAGACGGCGGGAGCAGCATCAACATCTTATACAGTGACACCCTGGAGAAGCAACTCATGCCTACTCGGACAGTGTTCCATGGCATCGTACCCGGCCTGTCCTGCGCCCCCATTGGCAAGATCAAGATTGATGTACTCTTCGGGGACAAGGAGCATTTCCGCCGGGAAGCGATCTGGTTTGAAGTGGTGGACCTGGAGAGCCCCTACCATGCATTGCTTGGCCGACCTGCCTTGGCCAGGTTCATGGCGGTTCCCCACTATGCATACCTCAAGATGAAGATGCCGAGCACCAAGGGCGTCATCACCATAGCCGGCGATTACAAGAAGTCTTCCGAGTGCGCGGCAGCCAGCAGACAGCTGGCCGAGTCCCTTGTGATTGCCGAAGAGAAGAAGATGTTGGATCAAGTCGTGGCCATGGCCGGCAAACAGTCGGCCCTGTCCCCCGATCCCAAGGAGTATGATGCCCAAGGATCTTTCTAGCCGGCCAAGGAGACGAAGAAGATACCTCTTGACCCCGAGCACCCAGAGAGGTTTGCTGTCATCGGGGCAAACCTAAACAGCAAATAGGAAGGCGAGCTCGCCGATTTCCTCCTTGAGAATCGGGACATCTTTGCATGGTCCCCCAAGGACATGCCAGGTGTTCCGAAGGAATTCGCCAAGCACAAACTACACGTCCGAGAAGACGCAAAACCAGTCAAACAACCCCTCCGCCGACTGTCGGAGGAGAAAAGAAGGATTGTGGGAGAGGAGATAGCCCGGCTTCTGACAGCCGGCTTCATTATGGAAGTTTTCTTTCCAGAGTGGCTTGCCAACCCGGTCCTCGTATTAAAGAAGAACAATAAGTGGCGCATGTGCATAGACTACACGAGCCTCAACAAGGCCTGCCCCAAAGATCCCTTTGCCCTGCCGAGGATTGACCAAGTGATAGACTCCACGGCCGAATGCGAGCTGTTGAGTTTCTTGGATGCTTACTCAGGATACCACCAGATAAAGTTAGATCCGGCTGACCGCCTGAAGACCGCCTTCATCACGCCATTTGGAGCCTTCTGCTACCTGACTATGACATTCGTCTTGAGAAATGCCGGTGCCACTTTTCAGCATTGCATGCAGAAGTGCCTCCTCAAGCAGCTCAGCAGAAACGCCCACGTCTATGTAGACGACATTGTGGTGAAGACGGAGAAGCGCGGCACCTTACTGGAAGACCTCAAGGAAACATTTGAGAACCTACGCCGGTTCCAAATCAAGCTCAACCCCGAGAAATGCGTGTTCGGAGTGCCAGCCGGCCAGCTCCTAGGCTTCCTGGTCTCCGAACGCGGCATCGAATGCAACCCGGTGAAAATCAAGGCCATTGAGAGAATGGCGATTCCCACCAAACTTCGAGACATCCAGAAGTTTACCGGATGCTTGGCCTCCCTGAACCGCTTCATCAGCCGGCTCAGAGAGAAAGCTCTTCCCCTCTACCGCCTCATGAAGAAGACCACTCACTTCGAGTGGAATGACCAAGCCGACCAAGCTTTTCACGAGCTGAAGAAGATGCTGGCCACACTGCCAGTCCTGGCGGCGCCGACTGAGAAAGAGCCCATGCTCCTCTACATTGCCGCAACCAGCCGGGTGGTCAGCACCGTCATCGTAGTCCAACGCCCAGAAGAGGGCCGAGCCCAGCCGGTCCAGAGGCCGGTGTACTATTTGAGTGAGGTACTGTCTACCTCGAAGCAGAACTACCCGCACTACCAGAAGATGTGCTATGGCGTGTACTTCGCCGCCAAGAAGTTGAAGCCCTACTTCCAAGAGCATCCCATCACGGTCGTATGCACTGCCCCGCTTGCCGAGATCATAGGCAGCCGGGATGCATCCGGCTGGTGGCGAAATGGGCCATCGAGCTAGCCCCTTACACGATCTTCTACTAGCCTCGCACCGCCATCAAGTCCCAAGCATTGGCCGACTTCCTCGTCAACTGGGCCGAGACCCAGTACCTACCGCCGGCTCTCGACTCCACTCATTGGCGCATGCACTTCGATGGGTCCAAGACGCGCACCGGCTTGGGAGCCGGCATCGTCCCCACCTCTCCCAAAGGCGACAAGCTCAGATACACGCTGCAAATTCACTTTGCCGCCTCCAACAATGTGGCCGAGTACGAGGCACTCATACACGGGCTCCGGCTTGCCAAAGAGCTCGTCGCCAAAGCCTTCCGCCATGGTTTCTTTTGGCTGACTGCTTTGGATGACGCCAAGGAGTTAGTTAAACATTGCAAAGGGTGCCAACTTTTCAGCTCCAAGCAACACATGCCGGCTTCAGCACTCAAGACCATTCCCCTCACTTGGCCCTTCGCCGTTTGGGGACTGGACATGGTGGGCCCATTCAAGACGGCGCGCGGCGGCATGACACATCTGCTTGTCGCTGTGGACAAATTCACCAAATGGATTGAGGCAAAGCCGATCAAGAAGCTGAATGGGCCGACTGCCGTGACATTCATCGCAGACATAACAACTTGGTACGGCGTGCCACACAGCATCATCACCGACAATGGCATGAATTTCGCCAAGGGAGCCTTGGCACGTTTCTGAGCGACGCAAGGCATCCGGCTGGACTTAGCTTCCGTTGCCCACCCGCAGTCAAACGGCCAGGTCGAGCGAGCCAACGGCCTCATCCTTTCCGACATCAAGCCCCGACTGGTCGTACCACTGGAGCGTTCAGTCGGCTGTTGGCTCGATGAGCTGCCGGCCGTCCTCTGGAGTCTGCACACTACCCCAAACAAGTCAACCGGCTTCACTCCTTTCTTCCTCGTGTATGGTGCCGAGGCGGTCATCCCAACCGACATCGAGTTCGATTCACCTCGGGTAACCATGTACACGGAGGCGGAGGCTAGGGAAGCACGAGAAGACGGCGTCGACCTATTGGAAGAGGGCCGGCTGTTAGCCCTCAGCCGGTCCGCCATCTATCAGCAGGGCCTGCGCCGCTACCACAGCCGAAAGGTCAAGCCAAGATCATTCCAAGAGGGCGATCTTGTGCTCCGGCTGATCCAGCGAACAGCCGGCCAGCACAAGCTCTTGGCCCCTTGGGAGGGCCCCTTCATCATCAGCAGAGCTTTAGGCAACGACTCTTACTACCTAATCGATGCGCAGAAGCCGAAGGCACGAAAGAGAGACGACTTCGGCAAGGAGTCGGAACGACCATGGAACGCCAACCTCCTCCGAAGATTTTACAATTGAAATACAGTATGTATCACGCTAACTTTTGTATTAAGTATGAGACAATAGGCCCCCCGAGGAGAGCTCGGGGACTGCCATCTTTTATCTATGAATGAAGAGTATCATGCTTATGACCTTGTCATTTCATTTACTTTTTTCATCCGGCACCGGGTTCGACTAGTCGGCCCGGGGACTGGCCGCCTTGCGTTATATTAGAAGTCCTACCAGCGGTCAGACAAGTAGTGTGCCGACACCCAAGCCTTCTCTTGCCAAAAGTCGCAGTTCGAAGAACCGGCTGTCCGGCTGGCAACAGTTAAAGGCAGGAAAGGACGCCCACAGGAAAAATGGCTAGGGACTAACCGACTAATATAACAAAAGCCGATTTTTCTCCCACCACCGACCGACTACCAGAGTAGCCGGCCGGCCGGCTTCCATTCCCCTCACTTCAGTCTAAAAAAGCTCGAGTACTTACCTCCCCAAAGGGGAAGGCGGCAAAGGAAATAGCCTAAGGACAAAAAGCATACGTAAATGGAAGCCAAACACGCACACAATAATATTTACATAAAAGACCTTCAAAAGGCCAGCATTCAACATAGTTTGAATACACCCCCAGTGGGTGGAACTGCGCAAGTTTAATAAAATTGTTCAAAAGGCAACAAGCAGGAAAAAACAAGGACGGCAGATTAAGCCAAGGGAGCGACTAGCGAGTCGGGCAGGTCGGTGGAGACGGCAGTGCCGGCTGGAGGAGTGGCCGGCGGGCGAACCTCGGCATGATCACCGCCTCCCGCAGAGGGCGCGCTAGCACGCGCCTTGTTGCTGGAGGCACGATCGGGCTGAGGCTGGCTGGCCGCTTCACCGGCCGGCTCAATGTCTTCGCCCTCCTCTCCTTCGTCGTCTTCGCCTTCATCGCTGGAGGCGATCTCCTCTGCCGAGTCCTCACCCGCTGCCGGGTTCAGCCCGAACCACTCCTCCGGCTGGGCAACGCCGTCGTTATTAATTTCAGGAGCGAAGACGCTAATATTAGTGCACTCGGCGATCGTCGAGGCGCGCTG
Source organism: Triticum dicoccoides (assembly GCF_002162155.2). Classification (NCBI taxonomy): domain Eukaryota; kingdom Viridiplantae; phylum Streptophyta; class Magnoliopsida; order Poales; family Poaceae; genus Triticum; species Triticum dicoccoides. The sequence continues at coordinate 236,114,029 of NC_041382.1, read as the reverse complement.
AGCGATAGCCGGCCGCACCCCCTCCAGCTCTTCGTCGGCCTCCAGCCGCCAGGTGCATAGTTAGTCCAGGTTCAGCCCCGGATACCAGGCTCGGACGAACTCCAGCACCCGCCCAGCTCCAAGTCGGGCTGCCGATGCCTTCCAGGCCTCGAAGCGGCCAACCGCAACCTCCAGCCAGTCGGCAGTCCGACTCGGGGTGCGGGGAATCGTCTCGCTTGGCCAGAGGGCGGCCAACACCTGCGCCCCGGCGCGTTGGAGGCGGCGGAGCATACGGTGAGCCGGCTGCAGCCGGGCTTGGACCGCCAAGAGTTGCTCCTCGAGCGTCTGGCCCGCGCCCGGCGCGATTTCAGCCCCCGCCTGTCGGCGCGCCTCGCGGTGGGCCTCGATGTTTTGGGCGGCAAAGACGGCGTAGCCGGGAAAGTAGTCTGCACGGAGAACAAAAAGCAGCACAAGTCGGAATACAAATCAGGGATCAAGGGGCAAGCAAGGAGTGAAGAAGGTGGCTTACCATCGATCAGATCCTCGATACGACCGAAGCCCTCGCTCAATGCCTGCTTCGCCTCAGCCCAGCCCGACGCTTCGGTCTCGAACTCGGCCCTCAGGGTGTTCTCGCTGTCCTGAGCTTCCTTCAAAGCCGCCTTGTGGCTCTCCTCCTGGTCGGCCAACTTCTTGGCCAGGCAGTCACGCTCCAGGACCAAGGCGCTGTACTCGGCTTCCTTGGCGCGAAGGGCGGCCTGGGCCCCGCTGAGCTGCTCCCTCAAGTCGGCATTGGCTCCTGCAAGCATGAAGACAGGAAAAAATTAATAAGGAAGAAGTCGTCAAGGAAGATCCGACCCGGCTGCTCAGCAGTCGGCCTGAATCTCGGGGACTACACCCAGTGGGTGCGCTGACGCGCCCCCACAGGAGATGAACGAAACAAAGCACGCACTCCGGCTGCTGGTCAGATCCTCGGTTCTCCGACCCAGCTCCTGAGCCTGGGAGTTGAAGGCGGCAGCGCGGAGGTTATGATACTCCTGGAAAATCAGACAGGAGGCGAGAATAAGATAGTCGTCAAGGAAGATCCGACCCGACTGCTCAGTAGTCGGCCCGAATCTCGGGGACTACACCCAGTGGGTGCGCTGACGCGCCCCCACGGAAGAAATCAAAGAACAAAACAACCCAGGACAGAAGACTCACCCGGATGACGGCCCGCGTCGCAAGGAACTCTTGGGTGTATCGCTGCAACGAGGCGGCCTGAGCTTGAAGCCGGCTCCGGACCTCCTGGGCCGCCGCGTTCAGCTCGCCCATCCCCCCGCTGGGGGTCCACTCGGACGCGCTGGTGCTGGCCGCCTCCAGGGCCTCCGCCGTCTGGCCGGCACCCGCAGGTTGGTGCAGTTCTGGCACGGAGGCGCCACCCCCTGCGCGCCGGTGCAATGCTGGCTGCACCTCGAGGCCGGCCCCTGCCTCCGGCTCGCCCCCGGCCGGCTGCTCTGGAACTGCAGCCGATTGGCCGCCTTGGCCCGCTCCGGTCGGCGCTGCCTGTGGCGCCCCCTCCACGAAGATCACGGAGCCCTCCCTCCTCTCCATCACCGGCGGGTCTTGGTCGACCTCCTCCGATGGGGGCACTCGGATGCCGGGGGCCACGGTGCGAAGGGGAACGACGAGCAGCGAAGGCCGGTTGTGCGAGGCCTCCGCCTCCGTCTCCGCGGCTGCTGCCTCCGCCCGGGCCTTGGCTGCCGCCTCGGCCTGCTCCTTCCCCGCCTGGGCGGTCCTTCGCTCCGCCGCCTCCCGCTCCTCCCGCGCTGTCAGGACCCCGACTCGATGTCACATCGATCTAGCCTGTAGCACCTCATATCACTTTGCGGCCTCACGCACGGTATCCCCACGGGTGTCGCCTTACCTTTGCCCGGGACCATTTGCGCCTTTTGGCTCACGTATATGATAGTGTCGCTAGCATCCATATGATAAGGAGCCCGGGCTGACATGACTAGTCGTAAACCCAAAGTGGCACAGACTTACAGGGACAGGCATCCATGACCCAGCATCGAACGTGTCGGTCATCAGCGAGTGAATCCAGGCTGTAGCACTGGGCTAGCAGGACTCCGGTGAACCGGGCTGTAGCGGGCTAACAGGACTCCGGTATTCATCGCGTGATATTTCCCCGAAGGGACAGACACAGGAACGAAGAAGGACACATGCCGGCCAGCCTAAGTGTTCCGGAGCAGTAGCAAGCTACCATGGCTCAGTGGAAACACTAGGAGACATTTCCCGGTAAGAGAGGCTACTAAAGATAAACAACTAGATGGTCAGATCCCACACATACCAAGCATTTCAATAACATACACACAATATGCTCGATATGTGCAAATACAACATGGCATCACAACATGACTCTACAAATCAAGTATTTATTCATTAGGCTCCGAGGAGCGAGATATTACAAACATAGGTCTCATGACCCAACATTCAGAGTATACAAGTCAAAGCACAAGCGGAAACTATCATGTCTGAGTACAGACCACTATAAATGAAAAAGGCTGAGAAGCCTGACTATCTGCCAGATACTGCCGAGGGCACAAGATCGTAGCTGAGGTAACAAGCTAAACGTCGAAGTCCACGCGAAACTACTAGCGAGACCGAAGTCTCTCTGCAAAAACATAAAATAGGCAAACGTGAGTACAAATGTACCCAGCAAGACTTACATCAGATCTAACTACATATGCATCATTATCAACGAAGGGGTGGTGGGGTTTAACTGCAGCAAGCCAGCTTTGACTCGGTGGCTATCCTGAACTACGACTGCAAGTAACTCTTTTGAGGTGGCACACACGAGTCCACATATTCACCATATCAATACACCACTATGGATCCGCCCCCGTCTCCCTACGAGAACGCCATCCATAGCACTCACGCTTATCTTGCGTATTTTAGAGTATCCACTTTAACTTGTCTATGAACTGATATAAGCAACCCAGAAGTCCTTTTCCGCGGACACGGCTATTCGAATAGATGATGTTAACCCTGCAGGGGTGTACTTCTTCACACACGCTCTCACCACTTACCGCCGTTTACACGACATGTACTCGGCAACCTTCAAGCGGAAGCCCAACGTGGGTGTCGGCCACGGCCTGCCTAAACACTCGAGTCTCTAGTCCAGGTTTATCGCCTATTCGGGTTCCATCCATGAGGAGATCCGGCCGGAGTTTCGCTCACAGCCCCAAACGATGTGAACAGGGTTCCCGAGACACCAATCGGGCACCCGGTACACCGTGCCATGTGCCTACCGCATCACAGCCCACCCCTACGGTCAGCGCTGCCCACGGCCTCCAGCATACTACAAACACCAGAAACTACTTGCAACTCCTGGACAGAGGACAAGGGTGATTAAGAAGCCGAGAGGGTCCATTGGTTTCGGGCCCAATGCGTGGTAGTAGCTGAATCATGGATCACAAACACAGAACTCAGTTCCTGAGGACGGCTGCAATGAGACAACCCACCATGTACTCCTACATGGCCTCTCACCGCTACCTTTACCAAATCGTGTTCACACACTTAGCTCACACACAGTAGGACATGTTCACACACCTCTGATTCATCCCCGATGAATCAGACCTGACTCAACTCTAAGCAGTAGCAGGCATGACAAACAAACATGAATGAGTAGGCACAACAGGGCTCAAACAACTCCTACTCATGCTAGTGGGTTTCATCTATTTACTGTGGAATGACAGGTCATGCAAAGGGTAAAGGGGTTCAGCTACCGCAGCAAGTAACAGATGAATCGATGTTGTCCTAATGCAGTAAAAGAGAGCAGGAGCGAGAGAGTGGGATTTTATCGGAATGAACAAGGGGGTTTTGCTTGCCTGGCACTTCTGAAGATAATATAGCTCTTCATCGGTGTCATCGATCACATCGGCGGTACACGTTTATCGAGAGGGGACAATTACCGGCAAATACAGAAAAACACGATCAATGCAATGCACAATATGATGCATGATCATGACATGGCAAAATGGATGTGTTTTGGGCTAATGCAACTAGCAACAGATTAAATGAAGTTGGTTTGAATATAAGATTCAAATTCAAACTCCATATGTGATTATTCAAATGCCATTTAATTGATTTGTGCTAAACAGCAGCTATAAGTTGTTCTAACATGCATGAAAATGGTACAGATGGATTCCTTGAATTTTTCTGATAATTTTTCATATATAATTTATTTAATTTGGAGTTACGGTTAATTTTCTATGATTTTTAGAAGTTTTAGGCATTTTCTGAAATTTCCTGAATTATATAAAAAAAATCCAGAAAATATTACTGCGTCATACTGACGTCACGATGACGTCAGCAGGTCAACGTGGCATAGCCCGGTCAACCCCTGACCGGTGGGTCCCGAGTGTCAGTGTCTAACTAACTAATCTAACTTAGTTAATACTAACCTAACTTGATTAGCCGGGCGGGGCCCGCATGTCAGTGAGAGAGAGGCGGGGTCAAACCCGGGTCAACTCGCCGGAGTTGACCCGCGGCTCGTCGCCGGCGAGGCCAGGGACGGCGGAGAGCGCCGGGATTCGCCCTCCGATGACCAAAAGAGCGGCGGAGGGGCTCTACGGGATGCCCAGACTCGCGCGCATCTAACAGGGCGGACGGGAGAAGCTAAGGTGGCCGGAGGCGACGGCAATCATGACGACGGCGGCGGCCGGAGTTCGGGTGAGGCGCGGGCGGTGGCTACGGTGCGCCACAGGAGCGATAGACTAGGGTTTTGGGATCCTGGCGTGGTGCTGAGCATGGTGGTGTGCTTGGACGTGACGCGCGTGAGCTCTAGCCACGGCGACCTCGTGGCCGGCGGCAATGGGCTCTCGGGCTCGGCGGAGACGATGGATACGGCACGAAATTGAACGAAAATACGGAGGGGAAACGAAGAGGAGCTCACGTCGAGTCCGCAGGGGTGGTCAGTGGGCTCGGGGAGGGGCTGGTGACGACGGGAGGTCGCCGGCGATCTCGGTGGCCCGAGGAGGAAGAAGACGTCGGGGACGGCGCTCCGAGGCTTCCGGCGTCACATGGGTTGGTGGAGACGAAGAAGAAGGCGCGGCGGTTCTTCTGGAGGCATCGGCGAGGCGAGGGGTGGCCGGTGGCCGCGGCGAACGGCGTCGGTGGCGACGGCTGCGCTCGGCACGAGAGGGAGAGAGGAACAGAGGGGGGGGAGAGCTCGGGAGAGAGTGAGGGGGTCCAGGGGGGTCGGGGCGGCGCCGAGGAGATGACGCGCGGCGTCGCGGTGGCCAGGCGATGCAGACGAGCAGGGTGGTGGCGTGGCGAGCTCGGGCGCGCGCGCCGTGTCCCTCCTCTGCCTACTGGCGCGAGGAGGAAGGCGACAGGGAAGGGAGGCGGCGGTGGGCTGGGCCAGCGGGAGGAGCTGGCCAGCTGGGCCGGCTACAGGTAAGTGGCCCAGGTAATTCCCTTCTCTCTTTGTCTTTTTCTAATTAATTCAGTTTTCTATTTTGCAGGTTTGTTTTGAATTTGGTTTTGAAACCAATTCAATTTATTTTGCCTCTTGCCAATATTTTTAGGAGCTAAAAGAATTAAAACAATGCTCCACAAAATATTTCAGAATTATTGGACCTATATTTATTTAATAGTAGATATAAATCCAATTCAAATAATTATTGATTTAATTCAAATGCCCAAATTAAATGTTTCTGAGACACCAAAAATATTGGTTTGGATTTTGCCTCTTGCCAATATTTCCAGAGGATAACAGGAACATTTTCTTGGACTTATTTGAAGCAATTTTTATCTTGATCATTTTTTTAAAGGATTCTGAGGCTTTTGAAAATTCCCCAATTCAAATTTTCATTTGAATTTAAACATGATGCACACACCAGACAGCACCAGAAGCTAGGGATGTGACAACTCACCCCCACTAAACAAGAATCTCGTCTCGAGATTCAAGCGTAGGGTAAGGTGAAGGGGAAACGCAACTAGTATAATGTTCACGATCCAGGGTGCACTTCAAATGAACGTTGATTTGAACACCATCTTTGTCTTGTCGTCTTGCTCTGAGAAATCCTGTCAACATGACAGGGGGGGAAGAAGGAGACTCTAGAAGGGTCGATCTCCTCGAAGATCGAACAACTCAAGATTAACTTACGGAATGAGACATAGAACCATCTTTCGGGTTGAGACACGAGATACACATCAATAGGGGTGGAAGAAACGGATGACGAAGGTTCACTAGGTAGACAACAATTTCATACCTAAGAAGGTGGTAAACGATTGTCAACGTAGCGAGGAGTTGAGTTGCCATGATACCATAACGATACACCTTAGGGAAGGTGACTCGTAGAGATATCCCCTTAAGTGGCAAAAAGAATTACTTTTGATTCAGAGATCATTGAAACTCTTTAAACCAGCCTAAGGCAATTCTCGAGCGATCGTTTGGAGGGGGTCGGTAGAATGGCATACTCAGACTTGGATGATGTGGATTACCTTGTTGAAGACAACCTAATGGATGAATTTGCTTATCACTGGAAATGGAAGAGACCCATGGTAGAATGGCACATTGGCGGTGCAAGCTAGGAACAAAATGCAAATGCTAGGAATGATTCTGGTAACTGGGGAAGAACCCAACAATAGGGAGTGAATTCACTGTTTGAGGAGGTCATAGCATTGCCGAGGAAACTGAGAGTAATCCCAGTTAGAGCCGATGATAACACGTAACGCTTGTGCGTGCTCTCAAGAACTTGAGCATTTCCATATTCATCAAGGTTTTACCAACATCCGTGTCAAGGGTCCGGCAACACAACTTGCTACCATGATGAATGATGATGGAGGATGTAGATGCAAAGAAAGATAACACCTTCTCAGATTTCATCTTAGCGAGGCCAAGTAAACAAAATCTGGATGATCGACCGAGAAACATTTAGCACTCCGCTTCTAATGTTCTCCTTGATGTGCTAGTGTAACCCATTCATAGAAATGGTCTGGTATCTAGGACATCAAGTAAAAGGTCGGACTTCGGGATCTCAAAATCCATAGGGGCAACTAGGGAGTAAATCCTACGAAATCCCTATGGGGAGGTGGCCAGCTTCCTCAATCAAGATATTATAATAACAGGTCTTCCGGCTGGGTGTGTTGGCCACGACATCCACTTTACCGGTTATCGAGGGACCAATATTATAGTTCTTGGAGAATGTTCCAACCATCATATCTGCCTGAGATTCAGATCTGGTTGGTGTCAGGATATCCCAGACTCATCAAGTCTAGAAAGAAAAATGAAAGTTTGCAACACAAATCGACGAGATGACGTTGCGAGATTCTCGGGAAATGAACTACGATAGTAAGCTCCAAAACATGAGCTGGTTCTGCTACAAACATGTGAACACGTTGTCCCGGACAAGCATGACCACGTGGTAGTCTTACAATAAAACACTACCGAGTTCTGGTTGGGAACCATCACCGTGGATAACGAAGTCCTTGCATAAGTCATATGATTAGCTCTTATGAAAGAACTTCTTCCCCTTGAACAAATCAATCAGTGGCTTGGTGTGCTCGGGACACATATGGAATGAAGGTTGCAAGTCTCCAGACCACAGAATACTTCGCACATGTGCATGACTAATTTGGAATGATTCCAGGGAAACAAAACAATCTTCCTCAAATTCATGGCGGCAACTTGCATCATATGCACATGAATTAGGGAAAATCACTACTTTCATTCAAACATATGCTTCATGAACGAAACACGAAGAAATGCTTACACAAGTTTCCAACACTAGGTTGATGTTCAACATGATTCATGGGGGGAGACAAAATGCTACTGATGGGCTCAACAGCAACTCATCGGAATTTCCATATCACTGGACTTCCACCATCATGTGAACACGGTGATAGCATTGGTCAGACCAAAGATGTAATGGTGTATGCTCGAGGGATCAACCACGAGTAGGACAACATTACGAGCATCGTTGGTACTGATTTGATTTGACGATAGCCCACACTCAAATCATGGGATTGATAAGACAATAGGTCCAGCAACTGATCACAGGGACCAATCGATGAAGATATCATCTTTCTTCAACACACACTACACAAGAATATCCCTTTGGAACGAACTAAGTCAGACAAGTTTTTATCTTCCAACTCTCCAAGTTGTTGTCCAGCTTAACCAACTAGCTCAGGATTATCTAACACCGATTCTTGGAAAGAAGGTGGTTCATAAGAAACCAACTTGATCACGGGCTCAACATAACGGTCGGGTGACGACCTGGTAGTACTTCCGAGAAGATCTTCGGAAAATCACGAACCACCGATATGTTACTAATCTCGAGAACAATCTTGCTTTTCAGGGCAAGATGATATGATCAAATGAGCGAGGACTTGACAAATCCTAACTCATCAATCAAAGAGTGCACCAGGAAATAAGGACTAGGTAGCACGATCAATCTTAGAATGGTGATTCAATAACCAACATACTAAGAATAAAATTATTATCCTTTAACTACCAAGCAACGAGGTTGCTAGGAGTATTGATTTCACACAACACAATTCATTTGTCGGTATTCCGGTTGCATCAACACGGAACCGAGGAATGAAAAAGGATGGCGAGAAGTATCACTATGTCAAGAATTCACAAAAGGTGGTGCAATTCTCATGAAATTCCTGTCATAAAGAAGGTAATACTTCAGGGTAGAGCAGACCAGAAGCTGGATTGTAACTTGATCTGCGGAACACAACTACTTTGACCCAATCCTAAATATGGATGAGGTACTGGAGTTTGTTTCTCCTAGTCATTCAGGACGGAATGGCTTGACGGGCCACAAGAGTAATAGGCATCGACAAACGAACGCGCGCATACTCTTGACTATCAATTGATAGACGAAGGTCAGTAGACAACTAAAGAGGGACAACTCAAAGGAACATATAACTTTCTGAGTTGTGGATGCATAAATTAGTATGTCGAACCGAGTTCAACATAATTCTTCCGGATAACCCATGCAGAAAGGTAGAACTGGCAGAGTCACGATTTATGAATGGAGAACTCCTCAAGAATAATCCTGTTGTGATATTTCAGTTCAACGAGGAACTTCTGCCATAAGTAGTTCATAGTATTTGGAGGAAAGGAATACCACGAACTTCAAGGACTATCGCAAAGGTTACTAATATCCTGAAGGCACTAACAATTACTATCAACACGAAGTAGGTGGAGTGAATCTCGGGTTCAAGAACCCAGGAACAGAATACCTATTACTAAGTAGCATCACGGAATGCTTTCGAGGATAAAGGCCAGAATCATCACACTGGGACACCAATCATGGCTAAATTACTAGGTGATCCCCTAAGACACCTAGGGTCATAATAATATCTCCAACATATATGTCAAGGTAACGGGGTACCTCAACTCACTGATTAGTGTGGTTAATCTGGCCCATGGGAACATTGAACCGGGAAGAAAGGATTTGCAAATGCATCAGACTACTTAGAAACCTGGGATGACTCGGACAGCATAACGGCTGTAAATGCTCAGAAAAGATTTGAGACATTCACAAAAATGATGGCATAACCACTCAGAAGCACAATATCAAGGTTTCGAGATCAACAATTAACATACGGAAGATAGTAGAAACTGAACTCAAGCTTAAATCCAACAATCTTATAAGTCTACGGATTAGTAACACGTGATCCTGATAGAAAGAAGAGAAAGCCTAGTTCTTAATCCCCGTAGAAGAGAAGATGATGACTCGGATCAGAAGGCCATGAGGTATAAGGAGTAAAAAGAGCCTTACGTTCCATCCCACAATCAATTCCCTTATATAACTAAAGAATTTCTAGACTCAACTTCGACCAGTTTGGCTTAGTAGTCCTACAGGCAGTCAAGCTCTGATACCAACGCTGTCAGGACCCCGACTCAATGTCACATCGATCTAGCCTGTAGCACCTCATATCACTTTGCGGCCTCACGCACGGTATCCCCACGGGTGTCGCCTTACCTTTGCCCGGGACCGTTTGCGCCTTTTGGCTCACGTATATGATAGTGTCGCTAGCATCCATATGATAAGGAGCCCGGGCTGACATGACTAGTCGTAAACCCAAAGTGGCACAGACTTACAGGGACAGGCATCCATGACCCAGCATCGAACGTGTCGGTCATCAGCGAGTGAATCCAGGCTGTAGCACTGGGCTAGCAGGACTCCGGTGAACCGGGCTGTAGCGGGCTAACAGGACTCCGGTATTCATCGCGTGACATTTCCCCGAAGGGACAGACACAGGAACGAAGAAGGACACATGCCGGCCAGCCTAAGTGTTCCGGAGCAGTAGCAAGCTACCATGGCTCAGTGGAAACACTAGGAGACATTTCCCGGTAAGAGAGGCTACTAAAGATAAACAACTAGATGGTCAGATCCCACACATACCAAGCATTTCAATAACATACACACAATATGCTTGATATGTGCAAATACAACATGGCATCACAACATGACTCTATGACTCAAGTAATCTATTCAATAGGCTCCGAGGAGCGAGATATTACAAACATGGGTCTCATGACCCAACAATCAGAGCATACAAGTCAAAGCACAAGCGGAAGCTATCATGTCTGAGTACAGACATCTATAAATGAAAAAGGCTGAGAAGCCTGACTATCTACCAGATCCTGCCGGGGCACAAGATCGTAGCTGAGGTATCAAGCTAAACGTCGAAGTCCACGTGGAACTACTAGCGAGACCGAAGTCTCTCTGCAAAAACATAAATAGGCAAACGTGAGTACAAATGTACCCAGCAAGACTTACATCAGAACTATCTACATATGCATCATTATCAACAAAGGGGATGGTGGGGTTTAACTGCAGCAAGCCAGCTTTGACTCGGTGGCTATCCTGAACTACGACTGCGAGTAACTCTTTTGAGGTGGCGCACACGAGTCCACATATTCACCATATCAATACACCACTATGGATCCGCTCCCGTCTCCCTACGAGAACGCCATCCATAGCACTCACGCTTATCTTGCGTATTTTAGAGTATCCACTTTCACTTGTCTATGAACTGATATAAGCAACCCAGAAGTCCTTTTCCGCGGACACGGCTATTCGAATAGATGATGTTAACCCTGCAGGGGTGTACTTCTTCACACACGCTCTCACCACTTACCGCCGTTTACACGACATGTACTCGGCAACCTTCAAGCGGAAGCCCAACGTGGGTGTCGGCCATGACCTACCTAATCACCTAAGTCTCTAGTCCAGGTTTATCGCCTATTCGGGTTCCATCCATGAGGAGATCCGGCCGGAGTTTCACTCACAGCCCCAAACGATGTGAACAGGGTTCCCGAGACACCAAACGGGCGCCCGGTACACCGTGCCACGTGCCTACCGCATCACAGCCCACCCCTACGGTCAGCGCTGCCCACGGCCTCCAGCATACTACAAACACCAGAAACTACTTGCAACTCCTGGACAGAGGACAAGGGTGATTAAGAAGCCGAGAGGGTCCATTGGTTTCGGGCCCAATGCGTGGTAGTAGCTGAATCATGGATCACAAACACAGAACTCAGTTCCTGAGGACGGCTGCAATGAGACAACCCACCATGTACTCCTACATGGCCTCTCACCGCTACCTTTACCAAATCGTGTTCACACACTTAGCTCACACACAGTAGGACATGTTCACACACCTCTGATTCATCCCCGATGAATCAGACCTGACTCAACTCTAAGCAGTAGCAGGCATGACAAACAAACATGAATGAGTAGGCACAACAGGGCTCAAACAACTCCTACTCATGCTAGTGGGTTTCATCTATTTACTGTGGAATGACAGGTCATGCAAAGGGTAAAGGGGTTCAGCTACCGCAGCAAGTAACAGATGAATCGATGTTGTCCTAATGCAGTAAAAGAGAGCAGGAGCGAGAGAGTGGGATTTTATCGGAATGAACAAGGGGGTTTTGCTTGCCTGGCACTTCTGAAGATAATATAGCTCTTCATCGGTGTCATCGATCACATCGGCGGTACACGTTTATCGAGAGGGGACAATTACCGGCAAATACAGAAAAACACGATCAATGCAATGCACAATATGATGCATGATCATGACATGGCAAAATGGATGTGTTTTGGGCTAATGCAACTAGCAACAGATTAAATGAAGTTGGTTTGAATATAAGATTCAAATTCAAACTCCATATGTGATTATTCAAATGCCATTTAATTGATTTGTGCTAAACAGCAGCTATAAGTTGTTCTAACATGCATGAAAATGGTACAGATGGATTCCTTGAATTTTTCTGATAATTTTTCATATATAATTTATTTAATTTGGAGTTACGGTTAATTTTCTATGATTTTTAGAAGTTTTAGGCATTTTCTGAAATTTCCTGAATTATATAAAAAAAATCCAGAAAATATTACTGCGTCATACTGACGTCACGATGACGTCAGCAGGTCAACGTGGCATAGCCCGGTCAACCCCTGACCGGTGGGTCCCGAGTGTCAGTGTCTAACTAACTAATCTAACTTAGTTAATACTAACCTAACTTGATTAGCCGGGCGGGGCCCGCATGTCAGTGAGAGAGAGGGGGGTCAAACCCGGGTCAACTCGCCGGAGTTGACCCGCGGCTCGTCGCCGGCGAGGCCAGGGACGGCGGAGAGCGCCGGGATTCGCCCTCCGATGACCAAAAGAGCGGCGGAGGGGCTCTACGGGATGCCCAGACTCGCGCGCATCTAACAGGGCGGACGGGAGAAGCTAAGGTGGCCGGAGGCGACGGCAATCATGACGACGGCGGCGGCCGGAGTTCGGGTGAGGCGCGGGCGGTGGCTACGGTGCGCCACAGGAGCGATAGACTAGGGTTTTGGGATCCTGGCGTGGTGCTGAGCATGGTGGTATGCTTGGACGTGACGCGCGTGAGCTCTAGCCACGGCGACCTCATGGCCGGCGGCAATGGGCTCTCGGGCTCGGCGGAGACGATGGATACGGCACGAAATTGAACGAAAATACGGAGGGGAAACGAAGAGGAGCTCACGTCGAGTCCGCAGGGGTGGTCAGTGGGCTCGGGGAGGGGCTGGTGACGACGGGAGGTCGCCGGCGATCTCGGTGGCCCGAGGAGGAAGAAGGCGTCGGGGACGGCGCTCCGAGGCTTCCGGCGTCACATGGGTTGGTGGAGACGAAGAAGAAGGCGCGGCGGTTCTTCTGGAGGCATCGGCGAGGCGAGGGGTGGCCGGTGGCCGCGGCGAACGGCGTCGGTGGCGACGGCTGCGCTCGGCACGAGAGGGAGAGAGGAACAGAGGAGGGGGAGAGCTCGGGAGAGAGTGAGGGGCGGCCGGGGAGGCCGCGTGTCGACGTCCAGGGCGTCCAGAGCGTCGGGGGAGAGCGGTAAGCAGGAGCTGGCGAGGCGCGTGGCCAGCGCGCGGCGGGCACGCGCTCGTCCTCCTGTCCAGGGAGGAAGACGACAGGGAGGCTGTGGTGGTGGGTTGGGCCGGCCACTTGGGCCGCCAGGTAAGCCCAGGTGAGATTCCTTCTCTCTCTCTGCTTTCTGTTTTATATCTCTGTTTTCTATTTTGTTCTGTTTTGTTTTGGTTTAGTAAAAATACTAAACCATTTTATAAAATCCTGAAAATAATTATGTGGCTAGAACTAAAATATACCAAACCACATAAAATGTTCCAGAATTATTGGACATATATTAATTATATATAAAATATAAATCCAATGCAATTAGTTATTGAATTAATTCAAATGGCCAAAACAAATATTTCTGTGACTCCAAAAATATTGGTTTGAATTTTACGTCTTACCAATATTTCTATAGAATAACAGGAACATTTTCTTGGATTCATTTGAGAAGAATTAAATGTTGGTTATTTTTAGAGGTTTTCTGAGGCTTTTGAAAATTCCTCAATTCAAATTTCATTTGAATTTAAACATGATGCACACACCAGACAGCACCAGAAGCTAGGGATGTGACAACTCACCCCCACTAAACAAAAATCTCGTCTCGAGATTCAAGCGTAGGGTAAGGTGAAGGGGAAACGCAACTAGTATAATGTTCACGATCCAGGGTGCACTTCAAATGAACGTTGATTTGAACACCATCTTTGTCTTGTCGTCTTGCTCTGAGAAATCATGTCAACATGACAGGGGGGGGAAGAAGGAGACTCTAGAAGGGTCGATCTCCTCGAAGATCGAACAACTCAAGATTAACTTACGGAATGAGACATAGAACCATCTTTCGGGTTGAGACACGAGATACACATCAATAGGGGTGGAAGAAACGGATGACGAAGGTTCACTAGGTAGACAACAATTTCATACCTAAGAAGGTGGTAAACGATTGTCAACGTAGCGAGGAGTTGAGTTGCCATGATACCATAACGATACACCTTAGGGAAGGTGACTCGTAGAGATATCCCCTTAAGTGGCAAAAAGAATTACTTTTGATTCAGAGATCATTGAAACTCTTTAAACCAGCCTAAGGCAATTCTCGAGCGATTGTTTGGAGGGGGTCGGTAGAATGGCATACTCAGACTTGGATGATGTGGATTACCTTGTTGAAGACAACGTAATGGATGAATTTGCTTATCACCGGAAATGGAAGAGACCCATGGTAGAATGGCACATTGGCGGTGCAAGCTAGGAACAAAATGCAAATGCTAGGAATGATTCTGGTAACTGGGGAAGAACCCAACAATAGGGAGTGAATTCACTGTTTGAGGAGGTCATAGCATTGCCGAGGAAACTGAGAGTAATCCCAGTTAGAGCCGATGATAACACGTAACGCTTGTGCGTGCTCTCAAGAACTTGAGCATTTCCATATTCATCAAGGTTTTACCAACATCCGTGTCAAGGGTCCGGCAACACAACTTGCTACCATGATGAATGATGATGGAGGATGTAGATGCAAAGAAAGATAACACCTTCTCAGATTTCATCTTAGCGAGGCCAAGGAAACAAAATCTGGATGATCGACCGAGAAACATTTAGCACTCCGCTTCTAATGTTCTCCTTGATGTGCTAGTGTAACCCATTCATAGAAATGGTCTGGTATCTAGGACATCAAGTAAAAGGTCAGACTTCGGGATCTCAAAATCCATAGGGGCAACTAGGGAGTAAATCCTACGAAATCCCTATGGGGAGGGGTGGCCAACTTCCTCAAACAAGATACTATAATAATAGGTCTACCGGATGGGTGTGTTGGCCACGACATCCACCTTACCGGTTATCGAGAGACCAATATTATAGTTCTTAGGGAAATGTTCCAACCATCATATCTGCCTGAGATTCAGCTCTGGTTGGTGTTAGGATATTCCAGGCTCATCGAGTCTTAGGAAGAAAAATGAAAGTTTGCAACACAAATCGACGAGATGACGTTGCGGGATTCTCGGGAGATGAACTACGATAGCAAGCTCCAAAACATGAGCTGGTTCTGCTACAAACATGTGAACACGTTGTCCCAGACAAGCATGACCACGTGGTAGTCTTATAATAAAACACTACCGAGTTCAGGAGGGGGAACCATCAACGAGGGTATCGAAGTTCTTTCATAAGTCCGGATTAGCTCTTATGAAGGAACTCCTTCTCCTTGAACAAATCAATCAGTGGCTTGGTGTGCTAGGGATACATATAGATTGAAGGTTGCAAGTCTTCAAACCACAGCATTCTTCGCATGTGTGCATGACTAATTTGGGATGATTCCAGGGAAACAAAACAATCTTCCTCAAATTCATGGCGGCAACTTGCATCATATGCACATGAATTAGGGAAAATCACTACTTTCATTCAAACATATGCTTCATGAACGAAACACGAAGAAATGCTTACACAAGTTTCCAACACTAGGTTGATGTTCAACATGATTCATGGGGGGAGACAAAATGCTACTGATGGGCTCAACAGCAACTCATCGGAATTTCCATATCACTGGACTTCCACCATCATGTGAACACGGTGATAGCATTGGTCAGACCAAAGATGTAATGGTGTATGCTCGAGGGATCAACCACGAGTAGGACAACATTACGAGCATCGTTGGTACTGATTTGATTTGACGATAGCCCACACTCAAATCATGGGATTGATAAGACAATAGGTCCAGCAACTGATCACAGGGACCAATCGATGAAGATATCATCTTTCTTCAACACACACTACACAAGAATATCCCTTTGGAACGAACTAAGTCAGACAAGTTTTTATCTTCCAACTCTCCAAGTTGTTGTCCAGCTTAACCAACTAGCTCAGGGATATCTAACACCGATTCT
Source organism: Triticum dicoccoides (assembly GCF_002162155.2). Taxonomy (NCBI): domain Eukaryota; kingdom Viridiplantae; phylum Streptophyta; class Magnoliopsida; order Poales; family Poaceae; genus Triticum; species Triticum dicoccoides. The sequence continues at coordinate 236,097,803 of NC_041382.1, read as the reverse complement.
TGGAAAGAAGGTGGTTCATAAGAAACCAACTTGATCACGGGCTCAACATAACGGTCGGGTGACGACCTGGTAGTACTTCCGAGAAGATCTTCGGAAAATCACGAACCACCGATATGTTACTAAGCTCGAGAACAATCTTGCTTTTCAGGGCAAGATGATATGATCAAATGAGCGAGGACTTGACAAATCCTAACTCATCAATCAAAGAGTGCACCAGGAAATAAGGACTAGGTAGCACGATCAATCTTAGAATGGTGATTCAATAACCAACATACTAAGAATAAAATTATTATCCTTTAACTACCAAGCAACGAGGTTGCTAGGAGTATTGATTTCACACATCACAATTCATTTGTCGGTATTCCGGTTGCATCAACATGGAACCGAGGAATGAAAAAGGATGGCGAGAAGTATCACTATGTCAAGAATTCACAAAAGGTGGTGCAATTCTCATGAAATTCCTGTCATAAAGAAGGTAATACTTCAGGGTAGAGCAGACCAGAAGCTGGATTGTAACTTGATCTGCGGAACACAACTACTTTGACCCAATCCTAAATATGGATGAGGTACTGGAGTTTGTTTCTCCTAGTCATTCAGGACAGAATGGCTTGACGGGCCACAAGAGTAATAGGCATCGACAAACGAACGCGCGCATACTCTTGACTATCAATTGATAGACGAAGGTCAGTAGACAACTAAAGAGGGACAACTCAAAGGAACATATAACTTTCTGAGTTGTGGATGCATAAATTAGTATGTCGAACCGAGTTCAACATAATTCTTCCGGATAACCCATGCAGAAAGGTAGAACTGGCAGAGTCACGATTTATGAATGGAGAACTCCTCAAGAATAATCCTGTTGTGATATTTCAGTTCAACGAGGAACTTCTGCCATAAGTAGTTCATAGTATTTGGAGGAAAGGAATACCACGAACTTCAAGGACTATCGCAAAGGTTACTAATATCCTGAAGGCACTAACAATTACTATCAACACGAAGTAGGTGGAGTGAATCTCGGGTTCAAGAACCCAGGAACAGAATACCTATTACTAAGTAGCATCATGGAATGCTTTCGAGGATAAAGGCCAGAATCATCACACTGGGACACCAATCATGGCTAAATTACTAGGTGATCCCCTAAGACACCTAGGGTCATAATAATATCTCCAACATATATGTCAAGGTAACGGGGTACCTCAACTCACTGATTAGTGTGGTTAATCTGGCCCATGGGAACATTGAACCGGGAAGAAAGGATTTGCAAATGCATCAGACTACTTAGAAACCTGGGATGACTCGGACAGCATAACGGCTGTAAATGCTCAGAAAAGATTTGAGACATTCACAAAAATGATGGCATAACCACTCAGAAGCACAATATCAAGGTTTCGAGATCAACAATTAACATACGGAAGATAGTATAAACTGAACTCAAGCTTAAATCCAACAATCTTATAAGTCTATGGATTAGTAACACGTGATCCTGATAGAAAGAAGAGAAAGCCTAGTTCTTAATCCCCGTAGAAGAGAAGATGATGACTCAGATCAGAAGGCCATGAGGTATAAGGAGTAAAAAGAGCCTTACGTTCCATCCCACAATCAATTCCCTTATATAACTAAAGAATTTCTAGACTCAACTTCGACCAGTTTGGCTTAGTAGTCCTACAGGCAGTCAAGCTCTGATACCAACGCTGTCAGGACCCCGACTCGATGTCACATCGATCTAGCCTGTAGCACCTCATATCACTTTGCGGCCTCACGCACGGTATCCCCACGGGTGTCGCCTTACCTTTGCCTGGGACCGTTTGCGCCTTTTGGCTCACGTATATGATAGTGTCGCTAGCATCCATATGATAAGGAGCCCGGGCTGACATGACTAGTCGTAAACCCAAAGTGGCACAGACTTACAGGGACAGGCATCCATGACCCAGCATCGAACGTGTCGGTCATCAGCGAGTGAATCCAGGCTGTAGCACTGGGCTAGCAGGACTCCGGTGAACCGGGCTGTAGCGGGCTAACAGGACTCCGGTATTCATCGCGTGACATTTCCCCGAAGGGACAGACACAGGAACGAAGAAGGACACATGCCGGCCAGCCTAAGTGTTCCGGAGCAGTAGCGAGCTACCATGGCTCGGTGGAAACACTAGGAGACATTTCCCGGTAAGAGAGGCTACTAAAGATAAACAACTAGATGGTCAGATCCCACACATACCAAGCATTTCAATAGCATACACACAATATGCTCGATATGTGCAAATACAACATGGCATCACAACATGACTCTACGACTCAAGTAATTTATTCAAATAGGCTCCGAGGAGCGAGATATTACAATCATGGGTCTCATGACTCAACAATCAGAGCATACAAGTCAAAGCACATGCGGAAGCTTAACATGTCTGAGTACAGACAACTATAAATGAAAAAGGCTGAGAAGCCTGACTATCTACCAGATACTGCCGAGGGCACAAGATCGTAGCTGAGGTAACAAGCTAAACGTCGAAGTCCACGTGGAACTACTAGTGAGACCGAAGTCTCTCTGCAAAAACATAAAATAGGCAAACGTGAGTACAAATGTACCCAGCAAGACTTACATCAGAACTAACTACATATGCATCATTATCAACAAAGGGGATGGTGGGGTTTAACTGCAGCAAGCCAGCTTTGACTCGGTGGCTATCCTGAACTACGACTGCAAGTAACTCTTTTGAGGTGGCGCACACGAGTCCACATATTCACCATATCAATACACCACTATGGATCCGCTCCCGTCTCCCTACGAGAACGCCATTCATAGCACTCACGCTTATCTTGCGTATTTTAGAGTATCCACTTTCACTTGTCTATGAACTGATATAAGCAACCCAGAAGTCCTTTTCCGCGGACACGGCTATTCGAATAGATCATATTAACCCTGCAGGGGTGTACTTCTTCACACACGCTCTCACCACTTACCGCCGTTTACACGACATGTACTCGGCAACCTTCAAGCGGAAGCCCAACGTGGGTGTCGGCCACGGCCTGCCTAAACACTCAAGTCTCTAGTCCAGGTTTATCGCCTATTCGGGTTCCATCCATGAGGAGATCCGGCCGGAGTTTCGCTCACAGCCCCAAACGATGTGAACAGGGTTCCGTGACACCAAACGGGCGCCCGGTTTACCCGGCCACGTGCCTACCGCATCACAGCCCACCCCTACGGTCAGCGCTGCCCACGGCCTCCAGCATACTACAAACACCAGAAACTACTTGCAACTCCTGGACAGAGGACAAGGGTGATTAAGAAGCCGAGAGGGTCCATTGGTTTCGGGCCCAATGCGTGGTAGTAGCTGAATCATGGATCACAAACACAGAACTCAGTTCCTGAGGACGGCTGCAATGAGACAACCCACCATGTACTCCTACATGGCCTCTCACCGCTACCTTTACCAAATCGTGTTCACACACTTAGCTCACACACAGTAGGACATGTTCACACACCTCTGATTCATCCCCGATGAATCAGACCTGACTCAACTCTAAGCAGTAGCAGGCATGACAAACAAACATGAATGAGTAGGCACAACAGGGCTCAAACAACTCCTACTCATGTTAGTGGGTTTCATCTATTTACTGTGGAATGACAGGTCATGCAAAGGGTAAAGGGGTTCAGCTACCGCAGCAAGTAACAGATGAATCGATGTTGTCCTAATGCAGTAAAAGAGAGCAGGACCGAGAGAGTGGGATTTTATCGGAATGAACAAGGGGGTTTTGCTTGCCTGGCACTTCTGAAGATAATATAGCTCTTCATCGGTGTCATCGATCACATCGGCGGTACACGTCTATCGAGAGGGGACAATTACCGGCAAATACAGAAAAACACGATCAATGCAATGCACAATATGATGCATGATCATGACATGGCAAAATGGATGTGTTTTGGGCTAATGCAACTAGCAACAGATTAAATGAAGTTGGTTTGAATATAAGATTCAAATTCAAACTCCATATGTGATTATTCAAATGCCATTTAATTGATTTGTGCTAAACAGCAGCTATAAGTTGTTCTAACATGCATGAAAATGGTACAGATGGATTCCTTGAATTTTTCTGATAATTTTTCATATATAATTTATTTAATTTGGAGTTACGGTTAATTTTCTATGATTTTTAGAAGTTTTAGGCATTTTCTGAAATTTCCTGAATTATATAAAACAAATCCAGAAAATATTACTGCGTCATACTGACGTCACGATGACGTCAGCAGGTCAACGTGGCACAGCCCGGTCAACCCCTGACCGGTGGGTCCCGAGTGTCAGTGTCTAACTAACTAATCTAACTTAGTTAATACTAACCTAACTTGATTAGCCGGGCGGGGCCCGCATGTCAGTGAGAGAGAGGGGGGTCAAACCCGGGTCAACTCGCCGGAGTTGACCCGCGGCTCGTCGCCGGCGAGGCCAGGGACGGCGGAGAGCGCCGGGATTCGCCCTCCGATGACCAAAAGAGCGGCGGAGGGGCTCTACGGGATGCCCAGACTCGCGCGCATCTAACAGGACGGACGGGAGAAGCTAAGGTGGCCGGAGGCGACGGCAATCATGACGACGGCGGCGGCCGGAGTTCGGGTGAGGCGCGGGCGGTGGCTACGGTGCGCCACAGGAGCGATAGACTAGGGTTTTGGGATCCTGGCGTGGTGCTGAGCATGGTGGTGTGCTTGGACGTGACGCGCGTGAGCTCTAGCCACGGCGACCTCGTGGCCGGCGGCAATGGGCTCTCGGGCTCGGCGGAGACGATGGATACGGCACGAAATTGAACGAAAATACGGAGGGGAAACGAAGAGGAGCTCACGTCGAGTCCGCAGGGGTGGTCAGTGGGCTCGGGGAGGGGCTGGTGACGACGGGAGGTCGCCGGCGATCTCGGTGGCCCGAGGAGGAAGAAGGCGTCGGGGACGGCGCTCCGAGGCTTCCGGCGTCACATGGGTTGGTGGAGACGAAGAAGAAGGCGCGGCGGTTCTTCTGGAGGCATCGGCGAGGCGAGGGGTGGCCGGTGGCCGCGGCGAACGGCGTCGGTGGCGACGGCTGCGCTCGGCACGAGAGGGAGAGAGGAACAGAGGAGGGGGAGAGCTCGGGAGAGAGTGAGGGGCGGCTGGGGAGGCCGCGTGTCGACGTCCAGGGCGTCCAGAGCGTCGGGGGAGAGCGGTAAGCAGGAGCTGGCGAGGCGCGTGGCCAGCGCGCGGCGGGCACGCGCTCGTCCTCCTGTCCAGGGAGGAAGACGACAGGGAGGCTGTGGTGGTGGGCTGGGCCGGCCACTTGGGCCGCCAGGTAAGCCCAGGTGAGATTCCTTCTCTCTCTCTGCTTTCTGTTTTATATCTCTGTTTTCTATTTTGTTCTGTTTTGTTTTGGTTTAGTAAAAATACTAAACCATTTTATAAAATCCTGAAAATAATTATGTGGCTAGAACTAAAATATACCAAACCACATAAAATGTTCCAGAATTATTGGACATATATTAATTATATATAAAATATAAATCCAATGCAATTAGTTATTGAATTAATTCAAATGGCCAAAACAAATATTTCTGTGACTCCAAAAATATTGGTTTGAATTTTACCTCTTACCAATATTTCTATAGAATAACAGGAACATTTTCTTGGATTCATTTGAGAAGAATTAAATGTTGGTTATTTTTAGAGGTTTTCTGAGGCTTTTGAAAATTCCTCAATTCAAATTTCATTTGAATTTAAACATGATGCACACACCAGACAGCACCAGAAGCTAGGGATGTGACACGCGCCTCCTGTGATTTCCGCTCCGTGGCCTCCCTAAGGTCGGCGCGGGGATCCACGTGGCGGGAGCCTGAAGACCCTCCAGTCGGCCCGACTACGGAGCCGCCGGGACCCTTCTCAAGGGAAAGCGGTGCCCTGTCCGGTGAGCCAAGAAAGGTTTAGAAGAGTTTCGGTCGAAAGGGATAACAAAAAGTATATATACGAGGCATTCGACGACTTACGCCGAGATCGCCTGCGGCTGTTTTACCGCCTTGCGGAAGCGGGCCGCCTTCGCGGCCGCCTCATCCCGCTTGGTCGCCGCCGTGGGAGCCTTGGATTTCTTCGGCCGGCTGCCGAAGAGGATCGACGCGGCCCGGCGCTTCTGCGCGCCGCCGTAGGCAGCCGGCGCGGCGGACGAGCCCGCACTTGATGATCAAGCGCCGGCTGGCGGCACGGGGCGACTTCGACCTCGACATCGTCCGGCGAGTCCTTGAAGCCGGCCCCGAGCCCCGCGCCTCCGGCCTCGTCGCTTTCCCCCACAATGGCGTCTTCCATGGCGGCCGCTCCCAAGTCCGGATCGTCGGCGTCGTCCACCGTGCGGTCGGGGAGGAGCTGGCGCTCTACCCCTGCGGCCCCGGTCGTCGGCGGAAGAAGAGGGTTCTGCTAAGGGCAAACCGACTGATCAGAGGCTGGCTATCATGAGGCCGGCTACCAAAGGAAGAAAGGAAGGAAAAACTTACGGCAGGCGGAGGGTTGGCGCGGGAATACGGCTCCTTGCCATATCGCCAATCCTCGGCGAGCTTGCAGTTGGAGATGTAGTTCACCATGTAAGACACCTCTGCATGAGGCATCTCCCTGGTGCTCAGCTGGCACGGGTCGAAGCGGCCGCTCATCTGACAAATCATGTGAGGCCGGCCTTGGAGGGGAAGTACCCGGCGCTCCATGAAGGCGGCCACCAAGTCGGCTCCGGTTAGGCCCTCCGACTGGATCATCACCCGAAGCCGTGAGACGGCTGCGTTCCCGGCCTGAGACAACGACCTGGCCCGGTAGCTCCACGAAGGTCGCCTCCCAGCCGGCGGGCCGGCTACATAAGCCGGCAGGTTGACATAGTCGCCTTGTTGGGCGACGTTCTTCACATAAAAGTAAGACTTCTGCCAGAGTTTCACCGACTGGATCAGCGGGATGGGCGGGAACGGGTTGTTCTCGCCCGTCCGCCTCATGGCAATATAGGCGGGGCGGGCACGCCCGCGACAACGGTGCCGAGCTTGCTTTGGAAGAATTCCCCCCAGAGCTCGAGCATGGGGAGGACCCCGAGGAAGCCCTCACACAGGGTGACGAAGGCCGACAGCAGCATCACCGTGTTGGGCGTGAGGTGATGTGGCTGGAGGTGGTAGAATTCGAGGAAGGCTCGAAGGAATCCGCTCGCCGGGAGGCCGAAGCCGCGCAGGCAATGCAAGCAGAAGATCACCCGCTCGCCCTCCTCCGGTGCCGGCGAAATCTCCCTCGCCGGCGCTTGACGAACCCGCACGAAGTTCTCGCCCGGCAGGCGCCGTGTCCGGCGGAGGAACTCGACGTGGTCTTCATGGACGTTAGAGCCATCCCAAGAGCTTGAGAGCGCCATGGGAGCAACGCGGCGAGGAGCAAGATGATGCGACGGCGGAACGGCGCAGCAATGGGTGGCAGCGGCGATGGAAAGAAGAAGGAAGGTGAGGAGGGGCGGAGCGAGGGAGAGCGTGCGAGCCTCTGCCGCTCCCTCTCCTCCCCCTACTTATAGACCGGCGCGGCGGAGCCGAGGAGGCGTGGCGTGGGGGAATGTGGGGATCAACTGCGCCCACTCCCCCACGTCCCGCGGTTATTGCGCCCGGAAGACGTAATAAAATCGCCGCGGGAAGGCGGGCGGTCCGCGTGGGCCGCAGAAGATCCGCGCTCGGGCCGAGGCCTAGGAGTGGTGGGCCCGGGCCTACAGCAGCATCCCGTCACGTGCGTGCACCGGCAGGATTTCCTTGCCACGTGGCCCGTGGGATGGCCTGCGGTCAGCTCGCAGGTCGACCGCGCTCCAGCCTACGAGAAATGGGGCTTTCCGAAGACGGCGCGCACAAGCACAACTGACCCCTCAGGGTAGGAAGCTGACCGAGCTTCTCGTCCCTTTGTCAGTTTCGAAGCTCGCCAGCTTCGGGGACTACTGTCGGAGGAAATAACCATGGGTAGCCAAGCCGGCTCCCCCTAGCCCTTCTAAAAAAATTATTACGAGCCCATCCGGCCCTCAAGAATCCAAGACATGGGGCCGCCTTCCCCTCACCGGCTGTTTCCTAGGCCGACTATCGGAAGGCGGCCCGACTTCAGCCTTCATGAAAAAAGTCGCGGGAGGGCCGGCTCCGAGGAGCCGGCTCCGAGAAGGCCGACTCCAAGAAGCCGGCTCCCATAAAGCGGTCAAGATCGTACCCTCGAAGTCTGCACCCACATAATGGCGATGTGATGGGGCGTGGCTACAGTAAAGCTTGCCACCCCCGAATCCCGGAGCATGCCTGGCACAGTGCGCCGTACGGGTGGCCATGACCCGTCCGGCGCGGCACTGTTGCCACGATGACCCTGATGTCATCCACGACGGGCCGCCAGAGTGGCCCACGGGCGGTGGGCCCCTTCAGGCAGCGAGACACCCGAAGGCGGCCTGGCCTCCCCCCAGTCGGCCCAAGACAGAGCCGGCTCTCCACAGCCGGTTTGCCACCCCCTCGAAGGGGACGCCCCATTAAGGAGACAAGACGCGGTGAGGCTACAGCGATCACCCGCCGGACGGTGGCACTGTAGCCACGCCCACCTCGGCGAAGCCTTCGTCACCAGGATTGAGCAATAGTAACCAGCCGCCGACAAGGCCCTGGACAGTGGGGCCTACCTGTCGACCAAGGAGCCGGCAGCCGGCGGGACCCACCAGCCGGCGGGCCCCAGCAGCCGGCGCAGAAGCCGGCGAGTGTAGACACAGACGGCTGGGCCCTGCACCCAGCCGGATTACCATTGTATCCCCAGGGGGTGGGCCTAAATAAACCCCCCGGGACACCCATGCAAAGGGTTGATCCCTGCTAGTTTTAAACACCACATAGGGAGGAGAAGAGAGCGGGCAGAGCCCTTCTTCCTCCTCTCGCCAAATAGCTCAAGGAGCATCGTGTAGCTACTTGTTCATCTAGTGATCATGCGGAGACCCCGCAGAGCAGCAGTAGGGGTGTTATCTCCACGGAGAGCCTCGAAGCTGGGTAAGATTCGCCGGCGTGCATGTCTTCGCCTCATCCCGCTTCCAGGCACCGGCGACGTGTTACTGGCTCCCACAATGATAAGCCACCCGTTGGCATATGTCGCACCTACCACCCGACAGTGGTGGTGAAAGATGCGCGAGCAATTCATTAAACATGTTATCGAGCTTTGTTTCGAACGTCTTCTCCATGCCGTCTATCTTCTCCCTGGCCTCTTCAAATCTGTTTAGCACATCTTGCACCTGTCCACTCATCATTTGCTGAAATTTATCATGCAACTCCTTATTCGTCATGTTCTCCCAGTCAGTCTCGTCGGCTTGTGATCCTGCCATGGTTAGCAACAATAGAAACACACAAGAATATGATCCTACAGAATACTAACAAGAGGTGGTGGTGGTGTCACAAATCCATCAAGCCAATCTCAAATTCTTACCAGTTCTTACCCAGCAGCAGGCGGTGATCGGCAACCGTCGTAGTCAAAACTCTCAAAGCTTGGATAGAGCGATTACTAGGGAGAGTCAAACGCACGACGTAGATGTATGTGGAGCTGAGAAGGCTTATAATATGGTAGCAAAAAGGGTCAGCAATAATCAATTCAGAGATGCAAAGTTGAATAAACGCTCAACGACGGTACTGTGCTGGTCCTAGGCTAGACCGTGCTAGAGACGCGAGCCTAGAACACTAACAAAATCACGGTGCTGCACGTAAACAATGGAGGAGCACACTCTGATTTTTTTTCCTTTTTTTCACTTTTTTGCACTTTTTCCCCTCTCTTTTTTTGCTCCGCAACAATTTTTTTCGAAAAAGTCTACAAATGGTCTAAAAACTACCTAGCCAGAATTTTCCAGACTTAGTTTTTTTTTGAGTTTGGAACTATTTTTCTTCTGCGGGTAGCACGGAATCTCAGGAGTCCTACTCTCTCATGACTCGGAGTATGGCGTGATCTGGAACTCGAAAACAAAGCAACAAATACTAGACTCGGACTAGGACTGGTGGCGGAGATGAATCTGGTGGAACTCGGACTATGGTGGTATATCTGGACTCAGATTGGTGGTGGTATATGGCGATGGTATATCTGGACTCGGATTGGTGGTGGTATATGGCGATGGTATATTTGGACTTGGATTGGTGGTGGTATATGGTGATGGTATATGTGGACTCGGATTGGTGGTTGTATATGGCAGCGGCGATGTATATGGTGGGGTGGTGGTATATGGTAATGATGATGACGATGGTGCGGCGGCGGCGTGACAACCTGTGAACAGAACTCGAAACTCTAAAGGACTAGATGCTAAGACCAGCAACTTGACACGACGATGCAACCGCAAATTCAACAAAGCAAATACAGAAAAGATTATGCAAAGGCTCAGATTGGTTCAGATAGGATGAACTAACCCTAATTTTTTTTGGCTTTTTCGTGGACTGTAGGTATGAAGAACAGACTCGATCTAATCTACGAAAAACTGTAAAATCTCACCGAGCAACCTGAAAATCTGATACCACTTGATAGAGGCAAAGGTGTCCCGATGTTTCAATGAGATGGTGGCTATCGTTTTCTGTGGGAGTCGACCTTGACGATCCGACTACGAACGTGCGAGACTTCGCGCCTTAGCAATCGCTAAACCAACTTCCGAGGGTTATTGACCACGCCGGAGCACGATCAACCTGACCACGAGGGTCTGTTTCCTGCGAGCAAACGAAGAACAAGCAAGAAACTAAGATTGCAATCTGGATATTGCGAATATAAGATGAAAGCTTTATTGATCAAGGTGGGGTTCTGTGACGTCTTGGTCTGGTCGTTGGACACAAACGAAGTACGCGAAGTTGCAGCTATGGCGAACTTTTAATCTAAACAAAACCCAAAGCCTAAACGATGCCCTAAGGGCTGTATATATGGAGGAGAGAGGGGGAATTTCGTGGCCCTTGGTGGAGGGGTCCGAAACCAACCCTAACTCTTGTTTCCCCACACATACGGACTCTAAAAACAGCCTATACTTAAGTACTTCGAAAATACATGGGTCTGGCCCAATAATAAGGTGACGCGGCACCTAAAATAGCCTCTGGACGAAATTTATGAAGTGGCATCTTGTATATTTAGTCTCATGCTTCGTGCACTCATTATGGTGGCTTCAGAGTCCTGGAATCATCACTTGTAACTCCATTCTTGTTCCCCTTGCGCATGCCATCATCTCCATGCTTGAACTTGCTCCAAGGTTCATCTTTCTTGTCCAAGCTAGGCCCTTCATTTGTAAGCAAAACAAATGTATCCAATTTAGGCAGCATCATATTCTCATGAACATTAGAATCGTTACCAAGAAACGAAAGTCCCTGATAATTCAATTGGCGTGCGTGAGCTCTAGTAATCGGTCCAGTGTGTATAGCAGCAGGGGTTGTGGGTGTAACAATGATATTGATGTCCTCATCACTACGCCACGGAGTGCCCTGAAGGAAAGAATGGAAGCGGAAATGGGAGCGCGGGGAAGAAGCCTAATCCATTCAACAAAGGACAAGTGAACCACGTTAACATGGAGGAGGTTGAAGAGCAGCCGGACGCGGTAATAGGTAAGTTTTTGGTTAAGTCATTTACCGCTCTTGTTCTTTTCGATACTGGTGCATCACATTCATACATATCAAGGGGGTTTGTGGATAAGTTTAAACTACCAACCCAAACCCTTAGGACCCCTCTGGTAGTAAGCTCACCCGGAGCAGAATACATGGCTAGCCGATGGTGCGACCAGGTACCCTTAACCATTGGCACACATGTTTTTCAGTCCGACCTAATTATCTTGGAGTCACAAGGATTTGATGTGATATTAGGTATGGATTGGATGTCAAAGTTTGGAGGGAGTATTGACTGTGCTAGTAAGTCGATTTATCTTACCACCCTGGAGGGAAAAAGGATTAAGTATGTGTCTAGGCATGTGCCTAGGAGGAGCCAAGTGAATGCCCTCACGGGAGTTGTTCAAGAGGAAGTGCCTGTAGTGAAGGATTATCCGGATATTTTTCCACAGGAGTTACCAGGCATGCCACCGGATAGAGACATTGAGTTTTTGATAGAGTTGTTGCCAGGAACAGGACCAATATCCAAGAGACCCTATCAGATGCCCGCGAATGATCTGGAGGAAATTAAGAAACAGATCAAGGAATTATTGGAAAAAGGATACATTCGAAGAAGTTCATCACCTTGGGGAGCCCCTGTGCTTTTGGTTGAGAAGAAGGACAAATCCCTAAGGATGGTTGTTGATTATCGAGCCTTGAATGAGGTGACGATTAAGAACAAGTACCCACTGCCGATGATCAACGATCTGTTTGATCAGTTGCAAGGAGCTAAGGTGTTCTCGAAGATCGACCTGCGATCGGGATACCATCAGTTGAAGATATGTGAGAAGGATATACCAAAGACAGCGTTCACAATGCGGTATGGATAATACGAGTACATGGTCATGTCTGGACTGACTAATGTCCCTGCTTATTTCATGAGCATGATGAACAAGGTGTTCATGGAGTATTTGGACAAGGTTGTTGTGGTGTTTACTGATGATATTATGGTATACTCGAAGAACGAGGAGGAGCACAAGGAGCATTTGCGCTTAGTTCTCGAGAAACTCAGGGAACACCAGTTGTATGCTAAGTTTAGCAAATGCGAGTTTTGGTTGAAGGAAGTCGGATTCCTTGGTCATGTTATATCGGGAGAAGGTATAGCAGTAGACCCCAGCAAAATTCAGTCAGTCACTGAATGGTTGGCACCCACCTCAGTTAGGGAGATCCGTGGTTTCCTTGGACTCGCTGGTTACTATCGGAGATTCATTGAGAACTTTTCCAAGATTGCAAAGCCAATGATTGAACTGTTAAAGAAGGATACTAAGTTTAAATGGACAGGAGATTGCGAGGCAAGTTTCCAGGAGTTGAAGGAACGGTTGACTACAGCGCCAGTACTAACACTACCGGATATACATAAGGAATTCCAAGTGTATTGCGACGCCTCTCGCTTAGGACTTGGATGTGTACTTATGCAGGACGGAAGAGTTGTTTCGTATGCCTCACGACAACTAAAACCTCATGAGTTGAACTATGCCATGCATGATTTGGAGTTAGCAGCCGTAGTGCATGCATTAAAGACTTGGAGGCATTACCTTATTGGAAACCGATGTGATGTATACACGGACCATAAGAGTTTGAAGTACATCTTCACCCAGAAGGAACTGAACCTTAGACAGAGGAGATGGTTGGAGCTTATAAAGGATTATGATATGAAGCTACACTATCACCCAGGAAAGGCCAATGTTGTAGCAGACGCCTTGAGCAGGAAGAGTTATGCTAATATCCTTGAAAGTAAGGGATTACCGAAGGAGTTAGCAGAGAATATCATGGAACTTCGATTGGAGATGGTTCCTAGAGGATTCGTTGCAACAATGGAGGTCCAGTCGACATTGCTGGGCAAGATTCGGGAAGCTCAGAAGGATGACAAGGAGATTGCTGAGATAAAGGAGAAGATGAGCAAAGGAAAGGCCAAAGGTTTTCGTGAAGATGAGCACGATACCCTATGGTTTGAGGACCGAGTTTATGTGCCCAATAACCAGGAGATCGGGAGGTTAATACTTCAGGAGGCTCATGATTCACCATACTCGATACACCCCGGAAACACCAAGATGTATCTGGATTTGAAGGAACGTTTCTGGTGGACCGGTATGAAGAAGGATATTGCCGAGTATGTAGCCGTATGTGATGTATGTCAGAGAGTGAAGGCAGAACATCAGAAGCCAGCAGGACTATTACAGCCTATGCCGATACCCGAATGGAAGTGGGATAAACTTGGCATGGACTTTATCACCGGATTGCCTAGGACTAAAGCAGGATATGATTCCATATGGGTAGTAGTTGATCGCTTGACCAAAGTGGCTCACTTCATCCCAGTGAAAACCACTTATACCAGTGCAAAGTTGGCCAAGATTTATATGTCCAGGATCGTATGTCTGCATGGAGTTCCAAGGACCATCGTATCAGATAGAGGAACACAGTTTACTTCAAAATTCTGGCATCAGTTACATCAGACTTTGGGAACAAGGTTAGAGTTCAGTATAGTTTTTCACCCGCAGACAGATGGACAGACTGAGAGAGTGAACCAAATTTTGGAGGACATGTTCAGAGCCTATGCGCTAGATTATGGATCTAGTTGGGATGACAATTTTCCTTACGCGGAGTTCTCGTACAACAATAGCTACCAAGCCAGTTTGAGGATGGCACCGTTTGAAGCCCTGTATGGACGCATGTGCAGAACACCTTTGATGTGGGACGAGGTAGGAGACCGACAGTTGTTTGGACCAGACTTGATCAAGGAGTCTGAAGAGAAGGTTAAATTGATTCGCGATAGATTGAAGATTGCTCAGTCCAGGCAGAAGAGTTATGCGGACTCCAAACGCAAAGAGGTAACCTGTGAAATTGGAGACAGAGTATATCTGTGAGTATCTCCCTTGCGAGGAGTGAAATGATTTGGAGTTAAGGGGAAATTAGCTCCGAGATTTGTAGGACCGTATCGTGTTTTGGAACGGATGGGAGAAGTTGCCTACAAGTTGGAATTACCCGAGGGATTGTCAGGAGTTCATGATGTGTTTCACGTTTCACAGCTGAAGAAGTGTCATGCTGAGATGGTCGATATACCGTTAAGAGATACAGTACCCTTGGAGGCAATTCAGTTGGATAGTGATTTGACTTACGAGGAGAAGCCAGTAAAGATTCTTGAGTTTGCCAGCAGAGTCACCCGCAGTAAGGTCATCAAGTTTTGCAAAGTTTAGTGGAGCCACCATACCGAGGATGAAACTACCTGGGAACGAGAGGATGATCTTCGCAAAGACCACCCACACCTATTTTCTAGCCAACCCGAATCTCGAGGGCGAGATTCATCTTAAGGGGGGTAGGTTTTTAACATCCCAAATTTTCAATTTGGAATGTTATACATAGTCATCCATGCATATCATATTTTATTTTCATTTCGTCTCGCGAACCTCGAAATCCTAAGCAACTCAAGGACCCTCGGAGAGAGTTGGGGATTTCCCGGTTTTCATATTTGATTTTTATCAAATCTGAAACGAGGATTTTGGTTTTAATTATTTTTCTCTCCGAAAATATTTCATATTAAAATATATGAGAGGAGATAATATGACTTCTCCAAGATAATTGAAATATAGGAGGAAAATATTAAAATTAAATATTTGTTTTATTTGGATTTTATTGCAATTCTGTTTGCATTAGAAAAATTGCACGTTTTCAAAATTGCATTTTAGGGCCAAGAAAATGTCCATCTCGTTCTAAATATTTTATTTAGACGATGAAAATTTATTTTGGTATTTTTAGATTTTTATTTATTTTTCTAAGATTTTATTTCGGTCGGCGAAATTATTTTAAAAAAAAGTTCCCGCGCCCGACTGGGCCAAAGGCCTAGCCGAGCCAGGCCGGCCCGCAGCCGCCACAGCCTCCCCGCGCGCGCGGCGCCCCGTCGCCGCTCGGACTAGGAGTCCGAGCTGGACTCCGCCTCCGCCGCCGCCGCCGCTTGCCCCTCCTCCAAGCAAGCCGCCCCGCCCCGCCCTTTAAATAGCTGCCACCCCCGTCGCCTCAAACCACCACCGCCGCCGCCCCGCGCCAACCCCGCCACCCGCGCTAAGCCGCCACCGCCGCCGCTTGCCACCCCCCGCACCGCCGCCCCGCCACCTCGCCTCGCCGGAGCCCTTCGCCGGAGGTAGCCGCCGGATCCGAGCCGCCGTTTTTTTTAAAACCGTTCGGGTTTTTTCTAGAAACCCTAGATCCGTTTTTTCAGATCGTCGGTTTTTCTCGGTTCTTCTAGTTAGCGGACGTTCATCCGTACGTTCGTTTTAACGAACGGTTTTCGCCCATTAGTTACAGCTAACGAATGCTCGTTCGCTAGTCTATTCGTCAGTTCTCTTTTATCGGATTTATTCCACGATTTTTCTGATCGCGATTCCTGATCCGATCTTAGTTTCTGTTTATCTTTTCGCTCGTTAGTCGGAATCAGGCAATTCAAGCGCCTAGATCTTCGTCTCGAGACCCTCTTTCTGTTTAACCAACTTAAATGAGTGTTTGCTTATGTAAAATTTGACCTAAGTCCATATTAGTAAACGGATCTTGTTTCTTTCGCCGTTTGAGCTTCGTTGCTCTGTTTGATTTGATTCTTTTTGCGAACCGGAGTTCTTAAGTTGAACCTTCTGGTCATCCTCTTTTATTTGAGTTTTGCTTGCGCATCTTTGCTTGTTGCTTATGTATGTTATTGTTTGTTTGCGATAGAACACCCATAGTGCGAAGCGTGCTACTACGAGTCTCTAGGTTTTGCAGATCGTCAGCAAGGCAAGTAACACTTTGATCATACCCCTTTATCACCCAGTTTTTATGCATTAGTTCCAATCCTCAACATTGCATGATTAGGATGTCATTAACATGTGGGTTGGGAAGTAGTTGCTGAGGTAGAACCTATTACCCTGTTACATTCAAACCCTTGGGAGTTACTTCTACGCGTTGCTTATATTGCTATGCTATGCTATGCTCGTAGACGTGGTTTGGGTTTGAGTGAAATCCATGACAGATGTGAGTTTGTTAATTAATGGTTCAACTTAAGGTGGCAACTTAAATTAACATCTGGGTGGATTGAGGCATCTGGAGTACCCAATGTTGCCTATTTTTTTTTAGAAATCCTGGAGTACCCGTGTGATCTTCCTATGGACCGCCACCCAGGCTCAAAGGGAACTGAGATGATTCATGCTAGAAACTTCCGTGTGCAGCCACAAGCTATTATGGGCTCTAGCATGGTTGAGTAAGTTACGTGAAGCTCTTGAAGAGGCAGATCAGCAGGTAGTGAGATGTAGGTTTGGTATGGTCTGTCCGGAGTAGAGAGTTAATGTTTCTGAAAGACTGTGTCTCGGTCATCCGTTTCTCAAACACCATGTAGTGCGAGAAATCCAACGGAGGCGATCGAGTCTTGTGGGGAAAAGTGCGCAAACCTCTACAGAGTGTATAATCTAATCATGGTTAGCCGTGTCCCCGATTATGGGCAATTCTTGAGTATCTAGTATTTGGGTTATCACATGTATCTCATCACTCTTAATTAATACTGTTGGGTTGTTAACCACTTTAATTAGGATTGAGTTGGAGGAACCTTCTCAATGATGTTTCAACTACCATGATAGTTAAATTAAAATCTATTCCTTTGTTGTAGGGAAAAGTTGGCTTTTTGCAAAACTGTAACCATAGAGCTTTCCACCAGCCAAATATGCATATAGTGATAGCATTATTCTGTTCTTGCTCTACTGTGTTACTTTGCCAGCATATTCCATGTGCTGACCCATTTTCGGGCTGCAACGTATTATGTTGCAGACTTTTCAGACGAGGAGTAAGGTTTGTTAGGTCGTTGCCGTGCAGCTCAGCTATGCCGTTGGAGTTGATGGACTCACTTTATCTTCCAAGCCTTCCGATGTTATCGTATTAGATGGCCTTAAGCCATATTATTGTAATAAGTTCTCTTTTGAGACATTCGATGTAATAAGTGTGTGATTGCCACTCTACTATAAATCCTTCGAGTACTGTGTGTGTCAGCATTACCGATCCAGGGATGACACTGAAGCATAGAGACTTGACCATCTGAGGTCGGGTCGCTACATGAATTCAAAAGATACACATAACAATATCTAGTGGAGTACATCAATCAACGTCATGAAGTATCTCTTTCCACCCTTTGTCAACACGTCATTCATCTCACAAAGATCAGAATGTATAAGCTCTAGTGGCGCCAAGTCTCTTGCCTTTGCAGTCTTACGGGACTTGCGAGGTTGCTTAGCTTGCACACATACTTGGCACTTGGATCCTTTGACAGTAGGGATTTTCAGAATTAAATTCATATTGGCTAGCCACGTCATGCAACCAAAGTTAATATGACAAAGTCATGAATGCCAAATATCAGACTCATTATTGTGGCAAACATTATTAATAACTTTAGTGCAAATATCTGACAAAGATAGGTGGAACAAGCCTCCACACTCATAGCCTTTTCCAACAAATTGTCCACACTTGCAAATTACAACTTTATTGGACTCAAAAACCAACTTAAAACTATCTCGACATAAACGGGATCCGCTAATGAGATTCTTATTGATGGACGACACATGATGAACGTTCTTCAGGCGCACAGTCTTCCCCGAAGTAAACTTCAGATCGGCCGTACCGACACCGATGACATGTGACCCGTTCCCCATCGGCACGGGAGAAGTACCTATGACCTGGCAAGAAGAAAACATGGAGGCGTTAGCACAAACATGTACATTGACACCGGTGTCAATTAACCAATCAAGAGATTTAAATACTGAAAGGATGGTAGAAAGAATACCGTACCTAGATTCCTTCATATCAGTATCACCGATGACAACATTAGCGGACTTGCCGCTCTTCTCATGTCCGCGCTCCTCAAATCGGTTAGGACACTTCGGAGCCCAGTGATTAGGATCACCGCAGACATGGCAAAGTCCCTTCCCCTTCTTATGAGAATTCTTCTTGAAGTTGGTAGGATGTGACGGCTTGTTCTTTGTATCAAACTTGCCTTTGCCCTGAGTTTTGTTCTTGTTTGTTTTTGAACCTGTTGGGCTGGAAGTTCTTCTTCTGTACCATGTGGGCACTAGAAGCTCCCTCAGCAACTCAAGCGCGTGTGTCTTTTGCTCTCGCCTTCTCTTCAACATCAAGAGTACCAATGAGATCCGAAACGGAAAACTTCTGTCTCTTGTGTATCAGGGAAGTAGCAAAATTGTTTCACGAAGGTGGAAGCTTGACAATGATGCCTCCGGCAACAAATTTGTCCGGCAACACACACTTGAAGTACTCAAGTTCCTTTGCGAGCGACTGTAGCTCGTGAGCTTGCTGGACAACAGAGCGCTCATCAGTCATAGAATTGCTCCATGACGTACAACTCGCTGCCGGCGTCCAAGGCCCCAAACTTGGCCTCGAGCGCAACCCACATGTCCTTGCCGTTGTCAAACGACATATATGAATCCACAATGGAATCGTCAAGAACACTCAGAAGGACGCCTTTAAAGAGGTAACGATCTTCTCAAAAGCTTCCCGTTGTGCAGGATTAAGATTGCCCTCAGACTTGCCCTAGGTGGCGTCATAGCAGTACATGGTTTGAAAACAGTAAACTGCTCTCGTGTGCCACCCCTCTTATAGCGCAATGATCTGTAACGGTGGTGCGAAACCATGCGATACGGCGGCGACTAGTGCATAGCTCTGTCCTTGGCTCGGCTCATTCCCGCAACCCGTGGCGCGGCGCGGCGCAGAGGAGCGTGCGTGTAGGTCTTCTCTTCTCATGCTCATACAAGTGGTAGAAGAACTCACCTTTATAAAGAGGTGCAAGTCTCTCTCAACTTTCAGGATAGGACTAAACTTTAGTCTCATTCACACCACTCACATGTGTGCATAAATGGATCAAGAGAATTTTAGTTGGGCTTTGGGCCAAAGGCCTGCTAGCAAATTCCAACGGCACATGCACTGCAGCAACCAGCAGAGATCCTTAATTTGTCTCAAAAAAATAAAGCAGAGATCCTTAATAGACCAGACAATGTGAATGGTACAACCAGTGAACTGCAGTCTGCAGGTGCCGGCCTAATAACAAGTGTTAGAGTGTTCCTTTTGTATAGATTACCTTGTATAGGCATACGATCACCTGCCGATATGTGTTGATTCAGTTAGGGATTCACTTGATCTTGATGGTCAAGACATATAATCTATATATGTAATATGAAACCACCCCATGAGAGGCGTGCAATACACAGAAACATATGTTTTCATGTAGTACTCCTACTAGTAGCATTAACGAAATGAATCTGTAGAAGATATCGAGTGCGTAACTCCCATGGAAACTATGACGCCATAACTTGTGTCAAACTCCAATCCAATGCCTCCGTCAACAATAAATAACAAAGTTTTCATCCAAGAAATTCACACTAGCCTGCAAGCGTTGAAATTCTTGCCATCACTCATCATAAATAAAAAACTTGCTGCCATCACTGTTGTTGTAGTTATAAACTTACTGGTGTGAGATATCTGGTGGCCAGTGTTTAGCTTAAGTTTGGGGTCACAAAAAATCTACAAATGGTTCTTTTGATTAAACCGGGAACAAACATTGGCAGGCAACTTGAAGAAATTTTCCGCGTCGTTTCTAAATCCATGCCACACCTACTACTTCCAGCAAACCAAACTACCACATATACACATCTGGGGATTCTTCTAGAAACTACATCCATGGTAAATTGTCGAGCCACGACCTCTCCCCACAACGGGATCACAAGCAATGCAAATTTGCAATGCAATAGCATGTCCCCACATTTATCCCCTGGCCGGTTGCTACATAAAGGGGAGGCTTCTCACATGTGGATCTGCATTTGATCTCAAAGTTAGGAAATGGATATCCGTTTCGCAAAAAAAAGTTAGGAAATGGATACAGTATTCATGGGCAGCAATAGATTTTGCCATAACTAGCTTTAGACATCGTGGCTGAGAATGGCAGTAAGAAAAGAAGAAAAACCTACACAAGTTGTTGTCGTGGAGATTCGGGTGCTTACCTGGCTGCTGGGGCTGCTTTATGAACCACCTCGTTCTGAAAGTAGATGGCTCAACAACTTCTTACTACAATAGCAAGGGATGTACTCAAAGTTTTGTCAATATCTCTACGCCCGTCCTAGTGACCAATACAGTGTGCTCAAACTGTGCTGCCCAACTGCCATCGGCTGTGACAGTAGTCCATCCATTTTCCCATGTAACACACTCTGCTTTGTCCATTGTAAGTATAGGTTCTGCAAACATTTCATCAAGATTGTCAACTTGGTCTGAAATTCCAAGAGCCATTCCGTCCCAATTTAGTTACAAATAAATACCAAGAGCTTCTAGGATTAGACATATAAATAAACATAATGTTTATTGAAGACTATTCACATTTCCTTTCTTTATAGCAATGTTTAATCTTCTGAAAAACATTTTCAATCATAATCAAATCACTGAAAATTCCAGTACACCGTGTTTTAAATGAAAATTACAAACTGTTTGGAAGTAAAAGTCGAAACATAAAAGGAGAGCCCCGAGTACGTACCAATTGTGAATGTTTGACCTTCAACCATTCGACCAGAGTTTTCATTTGCTACAAAAAAGGGTTTTCATTAGTCTACTGTATGCTTCAAACGTCAACTTATTAGTCCGACACAATTCAGGTATACTATTAAAAGTTTAAAACAGTTCATCCAAGAAAGAATGGGAGATAGTAAACCCATAGCTGTATAAATCCTTGGCAACAACTACATGAGACGACATTACCCCTGTCCTTTGAAACTCAGCAACCTGTTCCTATATTCCCGGCAATGATTTGTTACGACAACCAATACAAATTGGCATACTGAACATGTAATTGTGTTGCTTCATATCAGCCTAAATATTCTAAACAAGCGACTGGACTTGGCAAAAATTATAAGCATTACAGGGCAGGAACCCATAAATCGAGTAATGTTATATGCTAAGGTGCTAAGCTACATAAAGATGTTCCCAGTCGGATGAGTATCAATTGTAAGGTAGGTCAAAAAGAGCAGGGAAATATCAAATAAGTGCTCACCATGATGGAGGATAAGTGGCTCAGAATGCAACATAGTTCCAATTCCATGTCCAACAAAGCGCTCCACCACATGATAGCCGTAGAAATAAGCAAGCTTACTGAAATAATTTGAAGAAAATTTACAGATACGCGGCATCACAAATGTTCTTCAGAAAAACTCAGTACAAAGGTGCGGCAATAAAAAACTGGACGATTTGGCTTTTAAGAGTATCGGCGTTAGTCTAGTTTATATTTAGTGCCATACTGGTTTTTATAAATTTAACACTTAGCTTACAATAGCAATAAAAGTGTTGTTGTTAT
Organism: Triticum dicoccoides; assembly: GCF_002162155.2. Classification (NCBI taxonomy): domain Eukaryota; kingdom Viridiplantae; phylum Streptophyta; class Magnoliopsida; order Poales; family Poaceae; genus Triticum; species Triticum dicoccoides. The sequence continues at coordinate 236,075,875 of NC_041382.1, read as the reverse complement.
TTAGGATTCACGGATTCTGCACGAGTTTCACATGGAAATAGTTCAAACCTCACAGGAATCCGAGAAAATACCCATGCTCCAAACGATATCTAGGATCTGGATGCCAACTCACTGCAGATTTGCCCCCCCCCCCTCCCCCGCGTCGCCCTCCCCACGGGCGACACGGGAGGCGACGCAGCCTCGAGCGCTCCCTTCCCTCCTCCTCCCCCCTCCCCCTGCCGCCGCCGGTGCTCCCCGCCGGGCAAAGCCCTGGCGGATCCGGCGGCGGCGGGACTTCGCTCCCAGGCTGCCTCCTCCCTCAAGCGTGGGGCTCGACGAGGCTGACGGAGCCGTGCTGCTCCGGACCTAGGGTTTCGCGACGGCGGCCCCAGATCCAGAGGGTCGGGCCTCTGGACCTGGCGTGGCGCGGCACGACCCTTTGGGGGTGCGGCTGCGGCTGCTTGGCTGTGCCCTGGTGGATCCAGGTGGCGGAGGCTGCGGGTCACCGCGGCAGCGGCCATGGTCGGCGGCAGCAAGGTGCAGGTGGCAGGTCCCCGCGACGGCGCCACTACCCCTGCTCGACGCGACCCCCTGCGGTGGATGGCCTTGTTTGGCAGCCATCTGGCGGCTGCTGCTCTGCGCTGGCCGGTGCTTCCCTACATCGACAGTGACGACACGTGGTTTCCCTCTTGGTGCTGATGGTCCTCTCCGGCGGTCTGCTTCCCCATCTCCTGTCTGCTCTGCTTCGACGGTATTTGGGGTTCTGGTCTTGGGCCGGGGCGAACGATGGCCTGCGCTGACAACGGCGACACCTGAGGGTGCCGTAACCTCCATGGAGGCGCTGTCATGGCCCAGATTGACCCTCTCCTCGAGCACCGGGGGAAACACTTGGTCCAGTTCATTGGACAAGGCAGCGGTGGCGTCTCAGCGCCATTCCCTTCTTGAAGGCGTTGTTTGGGTCGCACTTGGAGTCCCCGATGCGGCAGCTGGAGATGGTGGCCTCCTCGGTCTTCCGGCGAGGCTTGCTGGTAATGCGATGCTGTGATGAGGGCTTCAGCATAGAGCGTGGGCGTCCGGGGCGCTATGTACGCCAGCGCCGGCATGTCCAAGACGATGACTTCACTAGTCCTGGATGGGTCCTGCCATCCACCTGCCGTCTCTTAGGCCCTTATGGGTGGAAGGTACGTTGGCCTGGACAGCCCTGGAGATGCGGTCTTCTTTGGAGGCGCCTGGCAATGGCTGTGACGCGGCCTTGAGGCTCTGAGTCTAGTTACCTCGCCGTTCATGGTTGGAGGCTGGACAAGGCTAGACCTTTCGTAGTTGCAGTCTGTAGTTGGTAGCACCTCCTCGCCTGCTCGTTTGGTGAGGACGATGATGTGTGTGCGTGTGTCCCTCCTCTTGGGAGGTTGTACCTGTACTGCTGTTCTCTTCCTGTTCAATGAAATGAAACGCAAACTCTTTTGCGTTTTCTCGAAAAAATCTGGATGCCAAACAAGCACAACCCACCGACCAACGCATTTGTACAGTATATCTACATGTTTGGTGGAACTGCAGCAGTGAACAGTAGGCCTGGGCATTCGGTCAGTTTCTACTGTTTGGTTTTTTTATGAATTCGGTTTGCGTGTACGATCACATTACTTCGGTTTCTGTTTCGGTTACGGTATAAAACCGAACTGTACGAATTAAATTTGGTTAGTATAACTGGAAACCGAATTTTACTGTAGCACCAACAAAAACCGAAAATTCGGTTTTTTCGGCTTCGGTTCGTCGGTTTTTATGCCCACCCCTAGTGAACAGTTTGCTCTATGCAACTTAAGGGCCTGTCTGGAACCAGGGCTAGTTTGTTGTATGGTAAATCTAGGAAACTTTCCACGTTCCAAGCATGTCTTTCACTGTTTCATATATTCTCTCAAATCAGCAAACATTTGCAAACCATCTTGTTTGAAAATTACCTAAGGTGCCCAATACATAAGAGGCTGGTTGTAACTAAAATGGAAAGCAGATAATGAATGGTTGGGATTGAGCGGTGACGCCCACCTGCAATAATATGATGAAACAAGAAACCTGAAGTCATTTAGTCATAAGCAGTTTTACTAACAGTTTATGCTGCCTCTTTGGTGGGAATGGAAAATTTGTAAGAATAGAAAACTCCTGAAGCAACATTTCAGGTCAAGTGTGGAAATGGAAATTTTGTAAGAACATAAAACTGATTTGGCTCTGAAAGTTAGCTTCACAGGTTTTTCGAAGACAGTATGAAAACAAATTAGAGAGCTGAAAGTTATCTATATTAAGGGCTCATTCAGCTTGCAGGATTTCTAAATCAAAGGAATAGGAAAAGTAAAGGATTGGGATGCTCTCTCCACTTTAATCCTTATGAATTTTCCATGAGGTCTCACCTAATGCTAAGAATCATTAGGAATTAAGCCAATATGGACACAATCCTAAGGAATCTAGTACCTTCATTCTTGTGAAACGAATGTCATACATAGGGAAAAAATCCTATGGGAATCCTCCAAAAATCCTGCAAACCTAATGAGCCCTAAGATTCGAGAACAAGGTCTTGTTTATCCATGATATTCTCTTCAGCGTATATTGAACAGTAAAATATGTATAGACAGATGCTTTTGTAGTCTAAGTTTTCAGAAAGAAGCAACTAACAGGTAACAAACATAGTGTCATGTAGAAAAACTACCTTATCTTCTTGCCAATTTTTCTGTAGTTTACACCGTCCCTGCAGACAGAAATACCCTTCTCCGAGCATTCTTCAGCTGCCTGAACCCAATAAAGATCATTTGGTTTCATGGTTTCATGGATGAAAGAACCTTTTTTTCGATAAAAGAGAACATAGTGTATCACCCAACTGTAAAAAAGTCCTTTCAGAACATTAAGCCTCAAAATTAGATCTATAAAGTAGAACAAATACTACAGGGATTTGTTAAAATCCAACACGGACAAAAACATCGTAAAACTCACATTAGTGCATACTGCTACTGAATGTCTATGTTCGTGGATGAAATACCTCACAAATCAATAATAGCTTACCTTTAGGAAATGCTTGATAGATTCATCCGCTTCTCCGCATACAAATGTTCTGGAAGTTCCGCCATGGTACCCCTGAAAAGAATGGTATGAATCACGTTAAAACTAGGGAATGTGTCAGTAAAATCCGAGACTATGCCAAACATACCAACAAAGCATATGCACAATCTTAGGAGAGAGGACTTACATTTAGGAACACATTTACATCAATATTTATGATGTCTCCATTCTGCAGTAGAAACAACATTTTTCATCCCAGAGTACATAGGCATGACAGAAAAATAAAGAAAGAGAGATGCAAATTTCATCCTACAGAACCTGCAGCTGTGTTGAATCAGGTAGTCCATGGCAGACACACTCATTTACTGATGTGCAGATACTTTTAGGAAATCCACCATAGCCAAGTGGAGAAGGATAAGCACCCGCCTCAACTATCATATGATGCACCGCCCTGTCGATTTCATTTGTAGTAACTGATGGCTGAAATGACGGTGAAATAATGACTGTTATGAAGTGTACACTGCAGAGTCTTCAGATGATTTAGATATAAAAGGATTCTAGCTATCTATGGAAAAAAGAATATACCTTAACCAATGTTCCCGCGAAGTCCAGTACACGGGCAGCAAGTTTGCAAGCAGCTCTCATCCCAGCGATACCTTCGGCATTGTGTATTTGGCGAACTGCGGGTAGTTCTTGTGGTATGTTTGCACCCACATAAGAAGGTCTTGGAATGTGTTCTGGTACAGGAAGTTGGGGATAGACCTTTCCACGCCTCAAAGGCGGCCTCTTCTTTAACTTGCCTGAACTTTGCTCTTGTGTCCTTCAAATGTGTAAGGGTGTTTACAGAGTCATCATCATCAAATAAGAAACAGACTGGCTGACTTTAGAGCTACATGGCAACTTTCTCTAGATGTCACACCAAGATGAGTACCATCAAGTGTGAAATCTAAGGTCAGAGGAAATTTAGAACCTAGCTCCAAACCAATGGCTACGGCAATTGGTAAATCCTGACGACATGATAAAAGAAGCGACAACAGAAGCTTAAGCACAGCGTAATAGTGACGAGAATCGTACTTTTGTAGCTCCATGAGCTCTTCTTCAACCCCATCAACCCAAGTAAGTCCGCCGGCCACGACAAAGCAGCGCTTTGGCGTTATTGCTTTACCTACAGCAGGACAGCAAAGAAGAATCAGCTACGAACCCTGCTGTAGTTTCAGCTCTGTTAATCCCATAATGTTTTTTTTTTGAGCAATAAACGGCTGTTGGTAGTAGAACGACCCGCCCAAGCAATTAAGCTGAGCAGGCTCCTTACCAAAACAAGAAGAGGCCGTCCGAGGATCTCTTCGATTGATGGTGAACTTTGAGACGAACGGGGGAGCCGCCGGCAGGAGGAATGTGTGGGTTCCGGCCGGGCGGGGTGGTACCGGAACGCCGGAACATGACGCTCCAGGTGACATGGCAATAGGGATTCGCACGGCGTCGGTGGAGGCGCCGTGGTCGAGGAAACGGGGCCGGCGGCCGTGTTCGAGGAAGAGGAGGCCGGCGGGTACAAGGGAGGACGAGGAGTGCAGCGGAGAGAGGGGATGTGCGTTGAGGATGAGACGCCGCCGGGACCGGGAGGTTTCGGCTATGCGTGTTACATGACTGACGTCAGATTGTTTTGGCTTTCCGAGAGAACATCTTGATGGCCGTCGGATTGGATGCACGAATCTTGAAGCAGTGGAGCGTTCCACATCATCCACAGCCACCTGTTCGTTCGAGCGACCCCTGAGCTAATTTCTTTTTTGAAAGAATGGGTTATATTTTTCATATGCTCTCCTCTTGTTGATATGACAAGCAAAGAACAAAAAACTGAGCACTTACTTTGCTCACCCTTTTTTATCGTTTTTAATGCAAATAGATTTAATCTAGTAATTTCTTTTAGATTAAGTCTTATTATGTCTTGTTTGACCGGTGAAACACGAATGACCTTATCCTTCTTCTTTGTCGCTTCCATTCTCCTCCCATTCCTCTCACCCTCTCTCCATCTCCCTCTCTCTCGGCAATACATGTCACAGATGGATTGAGCGCCAGTCGGTGACGAGGCCAGGAGGCCACCGGATTCTGGACCAGGTCGGCACACCCTGCAATCACCGGTCTTGGGCAAGCATGGCAACTCGAGCGACTAACGATAATGGTACTCTGCTTCAATTTGTTGCCACATCGACGGATGAGGTCATTGAGGAGACACCACGGGAGGCGGAGGCCATCGAGGAGCTATCGCGCACCTTACCCATTCTGTTTGGTCACGGGAGACGGAGGGCGTTGAGGAGCATGCGGAGAAGAGCAGCCTCGCCGTGGTGGTGTCGTGGTTCCCGGCGAGCAGCGACACGTTGGAGGTGAGGCACGGGGTGTGTCCACGGCTCGCAGACGGATCTTGATATCCCGACTCATGTCGGCGACGGCGGTGCAGGATCAAATAGGAGAGCGGGGCTTTGTGTCGTCGGCAAGATGATAACGGGGGGCGTCACAGAGTGGCCGACCACCAGCGGCACCATCAATGGGGCGCGTGGAGGAGCATTGCCTGCATCTGGTGGTGCTCTTCGCCAGCATCTGTGACGCCTTCTACTTCTGCTTACCTCCCACCATTCTGCTATGCCCATCAGTAAATCTCCAGAACAACATAGGACACGTTTGGTAGCCTGCATTAGGCCCAGTCAAGCCCGTGCGGGATGTTTTTGGCCTGTTTGGTTACTCGGGTCGAATCGAAATTTTGGCCCGCACGGAACTTAAATAACCTTTGGTCTGCATCCAGAGGAACAGACGAATCGTTTGTTTCTAGCGAGCCAGGTTGAGTGGAGCCATATTGAGGGCACATGGATGGGTCTGATTGCACGAGATGATGCGAGTACTATACAGGTTGTATGTGATTTGTTCTCCTACCTCGAGTAAACTGCTTCTCTAGTCTTCTTTCTTCCGTCCCTTCTAATCTACATAATAATGCTTCGATTCAAGATAAGCTCCACATAAAAAAGATGCACGTCGAGGTTATGGGTCCATTCAGGTGATCTGTTCGTAGTTTCATTGACCGTATTTAATTTTATCTTCATGTTCAGAGCTATTTTGGTCAAATTTTGTCAAACTCGTTGCACATGATCGACAATTTGAAATTTCCTTTGACCAATAGCTTCATCTCGTAGTTTCACATGAGTTTCGTGTTGCACATTTTCTGTTTTGACGAGCATAGATGAGTAGATCTACCTCTTCTTCATGGAGTGTACAATCACATGTGTGTGATCTATTTTAATGACATTCCCTAATCTCCTCCATCAAGTTTTTCCTCTTAGCCTCATCTTCCATGTCCTGCTACACCGGCGTCACCGTGGGCGTGGATCCTCTTGGACTCCTCTCCCGCATGTTGTTGCACTAGTGCCACTGTCGGAGTCGTTCCTCTCAACCTTTTTTTCTGCATCCTACTACACTGTGCGGTCATCGTTCCTTTCTGCCTTCTCTCCCATGTCCTGCTACACCGAAGCCATCATCGGCGTCGTTCCTCTCGGCCTACTCGCTTGTGTCCTTCTAAATTGGCGTCGTCGCCATTTTCATTCTTTCCGGCCTCCTCCTCCGCATCCTACTATACTGACGCTGCCATGACGCGTGCACTGTATTTTTTTCTCCATCATCCTTTGCCCGAGTGCCATCATATTTGTTACTCCACATGGACTTTTTCTGTGGCGACGACGCTGGCAACTATTCCAGTGCGCCGCCAATGGGGTCGCTCGCTCGTAACTTCGTGTTCGTCATGTCAGACGCGGCGCTGCGTCCATCATCCACTGTAGTCGCCGAAGCACTCTAGTGTAACTATGTGTTATATGTTGTTATTAACTCTTAATCATGTCCAGTGTGTAAAACCAAACACCATGTAGTTGCATGAACCTAGTTAATGCAAGCAACCAAACACAACGCATAGAGTCGTTGCTACGATACAGGGAGAGGGGATGCACGCAACCAAACAACATGCAAATGTTGGTTTTTTGCCTGCATTAGCTCTACCAGACTCACCTGGGACAAGTATGCAAATTGGCAAAAAATGGTTCGAGTAACCAAACACATCTATAATGATGCACATAAGGTCATGCAAATTACTCTGTTTCATTCCACGGCAAAATTACAAGGAACATGCGTACACGTAGTACTACCACAATGGTCAGTTCATCATAAGAGCACAACTGGACTTGGCACATTCGACACCTCAAACGCCTGCGGATGCGACCGGGCGCGTCCGCGGACACTGACCGATCAAGCATCAAATTACCCTTCTCACAATAGAACACCTTAATTAGCATATCTCAAATCCATGCAAACTCATGCAACTACGTAAACGATGCTACATTGTCCAACTACTATGTCATCGGACTACCAAAAATTAGCATGTTTGGCTATGGTGGAGAAGGTCATCCGGGGTTGCCCTTCTTGGTGCCCTCTGTTAGTGTCAAAACCGGCTGATCTTGGGTAGGGGGTCCCGAACTGTGCGTCTGAGGATCGAAGGTAACATGAGACAAGGGGGACACGATGTTTACCCAGGTTCGGTCCCTCTTAATGGAGGTAAAACCCTACGCCCTGATTGATTGTATTTGATGAGTATAGGGGTTACAAGAGTTGATCTACCTCGAGGTCGTAATGGCTAAACCCTAGATGTCTAGCCTATATGAATTATGAGAGACTCTACGGACAAAACCCTCCGGTTTATATAGACACCAGAGGGGTCTAGGGTTGTACAGAGTTAGTTTATAGAGAAATGAAACTACACATCCGGACGTTAACCTTGCCATCCACGCAAAGGAGAGTCCCACCCGGACACGGGGGAAGGCCTTCTACCTTGTATCTTCACGGCCCATCAGTCCATCTCACAACACACGGGACAGACTCTCGAGGACCCCTTAGTCCAGGACTCCCTCAGTAGCCCCTGAACCAGTCTTCCATGACGATGTGTTCGGCTCATAGATTGTCTTCGACATTGCAAGGTGGGTTCCTTCTCCACATACTTCAAAGCAGTCTTCTGAGCAAGAGAACTGTATCCGGCTCTATATAATAGTTACAACCCTCAACCACAAGGGTACAATACTTAATCAAAATAAGGTATGTCTACTAACAGCTTTTTCGGCGAAACATCACATCTGGCCTTTTTATTATTTTGAATCGTTTGTTGGCCTCCCGCTTTGTGTTTTGAGGCATAGCCTCCATTGACACGTCTTGTCAAAGCAGATATCGTGTCCCCTTATTGCAGGATTTTCATCAATACGGATTTGGGTAATCCAACCGTGCCATTCGCACGACCCCTTCGGAATAGGCGGGTTTTAAGGCTTGTGGGGGCACTTGATATTCACTGCCTATATAAGTGGATAAAGATCCATCTTTTTACCCCACACCTTCTTCCTTCCCCAGCCTTCTCATCCTCGAGCTCCAGCGCCCAAGCTTCAATCTTTCCCACCGCCCAATCTCTCCAGCCATGGCCGGATCTGGCTCGCAGGGCAAGTGGATGACTTCCTCCGTCACGGAGAAGAACGTCAGGGAACTCCAGGAAGTGGGGTACCTGGCTGCGAGTATCGCGCACAGGCTCCCTGCAAAAAAGCAGATCATCCCTACTTCGGAGCCCGGTGAGAGGGTGGTGTTTATCCCCCACTTCCTCTGCGGACTAGGGTTTCCTCTCCACCCTTTCGTCCACGGCCTCATGTTCTATTATGGGCTAGATTTCCACGATCTAGCCCAAAATTCCTTCCTCCACATTTCGGCGTTCACCGTCGTGTGTGAGGCGCTCCTCCGCATCCCCCCCCCCACTTCGGCCTATGGCTTAAGGTTTTCAACGTGAATCCGAAAGTGGTTGACGGGCAACATGCGGACTGTGGCGGCGCCATGGTGAGCAAGCTCCCCAACGTCACCTGGCCCAAAGGGGCCTTCATGGAGACCGTGAAGGGATGGCAACAGGAGTGGTTCTACATCACCGAACCCCGTGGCGCCACATGGGCAGCCACTCCTGAGTTTAAATCCGGACCCCCCCAATGCGGCTCACGTCCTGGATTAACAAGGGCCTGGATTGGGCATCGCCCAATGAAGTGATGGTGCTGCAAAAGAGCATAAAAATATGATAGAGAAGAACACCAGTCTCACTGATATGATTCAGGTGATGCTTTTTCGTTGGATCCTCCCCTGCCAGCGCCGGCTTGTCCAGATGTGGGAGTTCAATCCGGAAGGTCCGCGGACCCTGCCGTGAATCTTTGGCATGACGCACGAAGAGATCTGGAAACTACTTTTCAAGGCCTAGAAGTCGTGGTCGGAGACGACCGATGACATCAGCCTCGATTGCGCTCATCCGGCCACCCCGGTAAGTTTTCTAGTTTCTGAACATAACTTCAGTTCATAAATCAAAGGGTATGTTGAGCCTTCCATCCTGTAATTAGGTCCGGACAAAGGAGGCGGAGCAGATCAAGTGTCCGGCTCTGCTACCCGAAGACCGAGCCATTCCCCTGCTAACGAGGATGCTGGTCCCGGCGCCGTACCAGGCACCAGAGAATAGGGCCAAGAAGAAGGGCAAGGAGGCCAAAAGTGGCCTCCGTCGTAAAGGTACTTCGGACGCTACATCCGGAGATACCGAAGCTCCCTCCTCCCATGAGGGAGATGAAGAGGAGGAGGAGGAAGAGTGCAATTCTCCCCTTAAGGGGAGGAAGAAGAAAAGGGCGGCCTCCGTGGACCTAAAGGCGGGGGCGTCCAAGAGGGGGAAGATATCCCTTTCAGACAGCTCGGACTCGGATGCCGAAGCCATCCCCGAGTGGCGCCCCAGGTCGAAGCCCCTGGCCGCATCGTAAGTACCCTAGGATACCGTACATATATCCGGTTTTTATGATTGTAGTTTTAACACATTATATTGTGTGCCGCAGTCCGGTCCGCTGATGACCCACAAGTATAGAGGATCTATCGTAGTCCTTTCGATAAGTAAGAGTGTCGAACCCAACGAGGAGCAGAAGGAAATGATAAGCGGTTTCCAACAAGGTATTCTCTGCAAGTACTGAAATAAGTGGTAACAGATAGTTTTGTGATAGGATAATTTGTAACGAGCAACAAGTAAAAAAGTAAATAAAGTGCAGCAAGGTGGCCCAATCCTTTTTGTAGCAAAGGACAAGCCTGGACAAACTCTTATATAGAGAAAAGCGCTCCCGAGGACACATGGGAATATCGTCAAGCTAGTTTTCATCACACTCATATGATTCGCGTTCGGTACTTTGATAATATGGTATGTGGGTGGACCGGTGCTTGGGTACTGCCCTTACTTGGGCAAGCATCCCACTTATGATTAACCTCTATTGCAAGCATCCACAGCTACAACAAAAGTATTAAGGTAAACCTAACCATAGCATGAAACATATGGATCCAAATCAGCCCCTTACGAAGCAACGCATAAACTAGGGTTTAAGCTTCTGTCACTCTAGCAACCCATCATCTACTTATTACTCCCCAATGCCTTCCTCTAGGGACAAACAATGGTGAAGTGTCATGTAGTAGACGTTCACATAACACCACTAGAGGAGAGACAACATACATCTCATCAAAATATCGAACGAATACCAAATTCACATGACTACTAATAGCAAGACTTCTCCCATGTCCTCAGGAACAAAAGTAACTACTCACAAAGCATAAACATGTTCATAATCAGAGGGGTATTAATATGCATATAGGATCTGAACATATGATCTTCCACCAATTAAACCAACTAGCATCAACTACAAGGAGTAATTAACACTACTAGCACCAATCCCGGACTTGGAGACAAGAATTGGATACAAGAGATGAACTAGGGTTTTGAGAGGAGATGGTGCTGATGAAGATGTTGATGGAGATTGCCCTCTCCCGATGAGAGGAGCGTTGGTGATGACGATGGCGATGATTTCCCCCTCTGGGAGGGAAGTTTCCCCGGCAGAACAGCTCCGCCAGAGCCCTAGATTGGTTCCGCCAAGGTTCCACCTCATGGCGGCGGAGTTTCGTCCGAGAAGAAGGCTTGTGATTTTTTCCCATCGAAAGACTTCATATAGCAGAAGATGGCCACCGGAGGGCCACCAGGGGGCCCACGAGGTAGGGGGGCACGCCCAGGGGGGTAGGGCGCGCCCCCCACCCTCGTGGGCAGGGTGTGGCCCCCCTGGTGAGTTTCTTTTGCTGAGTATTTTTTATATATTCTGAAAACGTCTTCCGTGAAGTTTCAGGACTTTTGGAGCTGTGCAGAATAGGTCTCTAATATTTGCTCCTTTTCCAGCCTAGAATCCCAGCTGCCGGCATTCTTACTCTTTATGTAAACCTTGTAAAATAAGAGAGAATAGGCATAAGTATTGTGACATAATGTGTAATAACAAACCATAATGCAATAAATATCGATATAAAAGCATGATGCAAAATGGACGTATCAACTCCCCCAAGCTTAGACCTCGCTTGTCCTCAAGCGAAAAGCTGAAATCGAAAAATATGTCCACATGTTTAGAGATAGAGGTGTCGATAAAAATAAAATACGGACATGAGGGCATCATGATCATTCTTAGAACAACAACTTATATAATTCTTGCCATATGATTTCTTATGCTAGAGTAATAATTCAATCACAATTTCAAGTATGAATCGTAAACTTCATTGAAAACTAACAAACTATAATCTCAGTCATTGGAGCAATTGCAATTTATCATAACAGAGGAAAGAGTCAACATATAAGAGCTTTTCAGCAAGTCCACATACTCAACTATCATATAGTCTTTCACAATTGCTGACACTCACACAATACTTATGGATATGGAGTTTTAATCGGACACAGAGAAAGATATGGGCTTATAGTTTTGCCTCCCAACGTTTTACCTCAAGGGTAATGTCAACAATAATAGTTCATGAAAACTCACATCCAATTAGCCATATATACTAGGATCTTTCCAACATATTGTGCTTGCCAAAGGATAAAGTGTAAAAAGGAAGACTCTTATGCAAGGTAGGAGATAAAAGTAAAAGATAGGCCCTTCGTAGAGGGAAGCAAAGGTTGTCATGCGCTTTTATGGTTGGATGCACAAAATCTTAATGCGAAAGAACGTCACTTTATATTGCCACTTGTAATATGGACCTTTATTATGCAGTCTGTCGCTTTTATTTCTTCCATATCACACGATCGTATAAAGCTTATTTTCTCCCACACTAATAAGTCATACATGTTTAGAGAGCAATTTTTATTGCTTTGCACCGATGACAACTTACTTGGAGGATCTTACTCAATCCATAGGCAGGTATGGTGGACTCTCATGGCAAACCTGGTTTAAGGGTATTTAGAAGCACAAGTGGTATCTCTACTTAGTGGGATAAATTTGGCTAGCATGAGAGGGAAAGGCAAGCTCAATCATGTTGGATGATCCATGACAATATAATTTATCTCAGATGTAAGAAAACATAACCCATTATGTTGTCTTCCTTGCCCAACGTCAACTCTTTAGCATGTCATATTTTAATGAGTGCTCACAATCATAAAAGATGTCCAAGATAGTATATCTACATGTGAAGACCTCTCTTTCTTTATTACTTCCTATTAATTGCAATGATGACCAAAACTATGTTTGTCAACCCTCAACAACTTTTATTCATCATACTTTTTCTATGTGAGCTCATTACTCTCCATGAGATCCACATGATCTCTTTGTTTCTTTTTTTATTTCTTTCTCTTTTCTTTTATTCACTTAAGATCATGGCAAAAGAATCAAGCCCTTGACTCAACACTAATCTTTATTATATAGCTCACGGACTCGATTACATAGAAGGATTATAAAGCAAAACTCACAACTAGATCATACTAAGAACTTTTATTCTACTAGATCAAGATATTACCAAAAGGATCGAACTAAGAAAAACGGTAAAGATAAAAGTGATGGTGATACGATACTGGGGCACTCCCCCAAGCTTGGCAGTTTCCAAAGGGAGTGCCCATACCAGATACTCAATTCTTCTTTGTTGGTGGAGACGGTGGTGATTTTGTTGATGGCGTAGGCTTGTCTCCCTTTTTCCAGGGCATAGGCTCACCATCATAGAAGGATGACCGAGTCTCCTGGAACCTCAAATTTGCAGCCAAACTCATCCTCTTGAATCTATATTCATACTCACAGTTTTGATTTTACAGGTCATAGATCTGGGCTTGGAGGTGCTCGTTTTTCTCATGAAGCTTGAAGATCGCCTCCCCAATGTCCTTGATGTCCAGCTTGTGGTTGTTGGTGAACTCCGTGATCATGATGTGATTGGAATCGAGTCCACGCTCCACCACGACCTGACACTTGAAAACTTCTTGCTCCAATGCCTCAAGCCTTGCCTCCGTGCTTCCGGTCTTCCTTGGTCCCTCAGCATCACGGATGTGCAACAACCCCTCACGCATCTCAATTGTTTGAGGGTGTTGCAGCACTTCTGCGAGGTAGGGGTTGATGACCTTCTTGAAGAACTGGTCCTTGGGGGCGCTTGAAGACGACATGACGACCTGGATCTGTCAGAAAAACAACTCGAAACAAAAACAGGAGATTTTTGCGTGATACGGGAGTCAAAACCCCCGGGAGATTATATAATGAATTTTTATCGACCAAAATACGTGTCGTGTACGAAAACGGAGTCCGGAGAGCACACGAGGTGCCCACGAGGTAGGGGCGCGCCCAGGTGGGTAGGGTGCGCCCTCCACCCTCGTGGAGCCCTCGTGTCCTTCCCGGACTACTACCTATTTTTCTATTTTTCTAAATATTCCAAAACGGAGAAATATTGCCTTAAAAATTGTTTTGGAGTCGGTTTACTTACCATACCACATACCTATTCCTTTTCGGAGTCTGAAGCGTTCCGGAAAGTGCCCCTTATGTATTCCTCCGGGGGTACGGTTTCAATAATATTGGTTTCAACATTTATGGGATTACCTGAGATGTAATGTTTGATTCTTTGACCGTTCACCACCTTCGGATTTGTGCCTTCGAAGTTGTTGATTTTTATGGCACCGGAACGACAGACCTCCTCGATAATGTAAGGAGCTTCCCATTTAGAGAGAATTTTTCCTGCAAAAAATCTTAAACGAGAGTTGTATAGCAATACATAATCACCTACATTAAATTCACGCTTTTGTATTCTTTTGTCGTGCCATCTTTTAACTTTTTCTTTAAACAACTTGGCATTTTCATAGGCTTGGGTTCTCCATTCATCAAGTGAGCTAATATCAAATAACCTCTTCTCACTGGAAAGTTTGAAATCATGACCGAGTTCTTTAATAGCCCAATATGCCTTGTGTTCTAGTTCGAGAGGTAAGTGACATGCTTTTCCATAAACCATTTTATACGGAGACATACCCATAGGATTTTTATATGCAGTTCTATAGGCCCATAATGCATCATCAAGTTTCTTGGACCAATTTTTTCTAGATCTATTAACAGTCTTTTGCAAAATTAATTTGAGCTCTCTATTACTCAATTCTACTTGACCACTAGACTGAGGGTGATAAGGAGATGCAATTCTATGATTAACATCATATTTAGCTAGCATTTTACGGAAAGCACCATGAATAAAGTGTGAACCACCATCAGTCATTAAATATCTAGGGACTCCAAATCTTGGAAAAATAACTTCTTTAAGCATTTTAATAGAGGTGTTATGATCAGCACTACTAGTTGGAAAGCTTCTACCCACTTAGTAACGTAATCAACATCAACTAAAATATGTGTATATCCATTAGAGGAAGGAAAGGGTCCCATATAATCAAAGCCCCAAACATCAAATGGTTCAATAACGAGTGAATAGTTCATAGGCATTTCTTGACGTCTACTAATATTACCAATTCTTTGACATTCATCACAAGATAAGACAAACTTACGGGCATCCTTGAAGAGAGTGGGCCAATAAAAACCAGATTGCAATATCTTATGTGCAGTTATGTCTCCAGCATGGTGTCCTCCATAAGCTTCGGAGTGACACTTGCGTAGGATCTGTTCATGTTCATGCTCAGGTACACAACGTCTAATAACACCACCTACTCCTTCTTTATAAAGATGTGGATCATCCCAAAAGTAATGCCTCAAATCATAGAAGAACTTTTTCTTTTGCTGGTATGTGAAACTAGGTGGTATAAACTTAGCAACAATGTAATTAGCATAATCAGCATACCATGGAGCAGTATGAGAAGCATTTATGACATTTAGTTGCTCATCCGGAAAGCTATCATCAATAGGAAGTGGGTCATCAAGCACATTTTCTAACCTAGACAAGTTGTCTGCAACAGGGTTCTCAGCTCCCTTTCTATCAACAATATGTAAGTCAAATTCTTGTAGCAAGAGAACCCATCTAATAAGTCTAGGTTTAGCATCTTTCTTTTCCATGAGATATTTAATAGCAGCATGATCAGTGTGAATAGTTACTTTAGAATCAACAATATAAGGTCTGAACTTATCACAAGCAAATACAACTGCTAAGAATTCTTTTTCAGTGGTAGCATAATTTGTTTGAGCATTGTCTAGGGTTTTACTAGCATATTGAATAACATTTAATTTCTTATCAACTCTTTGTCCTAGAACAACACCTACAACATAATCACTAGCATCACACATAATTTCAAAGGGTAAATTCTAATCAGGGGGCTGAACAATAGGTGCAGAAATCAATGCTTTCTTAAGTATTTCAAATGCTTCTACACAATCATCATAAAAAACAAATGGTATATCTTTTTGTAATAAATTAGTCAGAGGCTGAGAAATTTTTGAGAAGTCCTTAATGAACCTCCTATAAAATCCGGCATGACCAAGGAAAATTCTTATACCTTTGATGTCCTTGGGACATGGCATCTTTTCAATAGCATCAACCTTGGCTTTATCAACTTCAATACCTCTTTCAGAAACTTTATGCCCCAAGACAATACCTTCATTAACCATAAAGTGGCACTTTTCCCAATTCAAGACAAGATTAGTTTCTTCGCATCTCTGCAAGACATGACCAAGGTTGCTTAAGCAATCATCAAAAGAAGATCCATAGACGGAAAAGTCGTCCATGAAAACCTCACAAATCTTTTCACAAAAGTCAGATAATATAGCCATCACGCATCTTTGAAAGGTAGCAGGTGCATTACATAAACCAAAAGGCATACGTCTATAAGCAAAAGTACCAAAAGGGCATGTAAAAGTAGTCTTTGATTGATCTTTGGCTGACACAGGTATTTGAGAGAAACCAGAATAACCATCTAGAAAGCAAAAATGTGTATGTTTGGATAATCTTTCTAGCATTTGATCGATAAAAGGTAAGGGGTAATGATCCTTTTTAGTTGCCTTATTTAATTTGCGGAAATCAATTACCATCCTATAACCTGTAATAATTCTTTGAGGAATCAATTCATCTTTATCATTAGGAACGACAGTAATACCTCCCTTCTTAGGGACACAATGGACAGGACTTACCCACTGACTATCAACAACGGGATAGATTATACCTACCGCAAGGAGCTTTAGTATTTCCTTTCTTACCACTTCTTTCATTTTAGGATTCAGCCGGCGTTGATGATCACGAAGTGGTTTAGCATCTTCTTCCAAATTAATTTTATGTTGACATAGAGTGGGGCTAATGCCCTTAAGATCATCAAGAGTATACCCAATAGCAGCACGGTGCTTCTTCAGAGTTTTCAATAATCTCTCTTCCTCATGCTCTCAAAGGTTAGCACTAATAATAACAGGATATATCTTTTTCTCATCAAGATAAGCATATTTAAGAATATCAAGTAACTGTTTAAGCTCAAACACGGGATCACCCTTGGGTGGAGGAGGATCCCCTAATATTTCAATAGGTAAATTGTTTTTCAGAATAGGTTCTTGTTTAAAGAATACTTCATCTAATTCCCTTCTTTCATTCATAAACATATCATTTTCATGGTCTAGCAAATAATGTTCTAAAGGATCACTAGGAGGTATGGCAATAGAAGCAAGACCAATAATTTCATCCTTACTAGGTAATTCTTCTTCACGGTGTTTTCTACTAAATTTAGAAAAATTAAATTCATGAGTCATATCATCTAAATCGAAAGTAACAACATCCCTTTTGCAATCTATGGTAGCATTAACAGTGTTCAAGAAGTGTCTACCAAATATAATGGGACAAAAGCTATCTTGTGGGGAACCAAGAACAAGAAAATCAGCAGGATATTTAGTTTTCCCACACAAGACTTCAACATCTCTAACAATTCCTATTGGTGAAATAGTATCTCTATTGGCAAGTTTAATTGTGACATCAATATCTTCCATCTCAGCAGGTGCAATATCATGCATAACTTCTTTGTATAAGGAATAAGGTATTGCACTAGCACTAGCACCCATATCACATAAGCCATGATAACAATGATCTCCTATTTTAACAGAAATAACAGGCATGCCTACCACAAGTCTAGGTTTATCTTTAGCACAGGGTTTAGCAATTCTAGCAGTTTCATCACAGAAAAAAATAACATGCCCATCAATATTATCAGACAAGAGATCTTTAACAATAGCAATTTTAGGTTCAACTTTAACTTGCTCAGGAGGTGTATATGTTTTAATATTGCTTTTACGAACTACAGTTGAAGCTTTAGCGTGATCCTTTATCCTAATAGGGAAAGGTGGTTTCTCAACATAAGAAGTAGGAACAATAGGATCATTATAAGTGACAATCTTTTCTTCAACTTTAATAGGTGCAGCTACTTTTACTTCTATGGGAGGATGATATTTAAACCACTTCTCCTTGGGGAGATCAACATAAGTAGCAAAAGATTCACAGAAAGAAGCTACTATCTCAAAGTCAAGTCCATATTTGGTGCTAAATTTACGAAAAATATCGGTATCAATAAAAGATTTAACACAATCAAAACTAGGTGTTATACCTGACTCCTTACCTTTGTCGAGGTCCCAATCTTCAGAGTTGCGTTTAATTCTTTCCAATAAATCCCATTTGAATTCAATAGTCTTCATCATAAAAGAGCCAGCACAAGAAGTATCAAGCATGGTGCGATTGTTATCAGAAAGCCGAGCATAGAAATTTTGAATAATCATTTTTCTCGAGAGCTCATGATTGCGGCATGAATATAACATTGATTTAAGACTCCCCCAAGCTTGAGCGATGCTTTCTCCTTCACGAGGCCAAAAATTATATATGTAATTGCGATCACGATGAACAAGATGCATAGGATAAAACTTCTGATGAAATTCCAATTTCAATCGTTTGTAATTCCAAGACCCCATATCATCACATAGCCTATACCATGTCGATGCATTTCCCTTCAAAGATAAAGGGAAGACCCTCTTCTTAACAACATCTCCGGGTACACCTACAAGCTTAAATAGTCCACAAACTTCATCCACATATATTAGATGCTCATCAGGATGTTTTGTTCCATCTCCTAAAAAGGGATTAGCTAGCAGTTTTTCTATCATACCCGAAGGAATTTCAAAGCAGTCATTTTCATTTTCATTTTTAGTAGGTTGAGTAGGTTGAGGAGCAACTCTTTGCTCTACTGGTCGGGGTGAAGATACCCCGAACAAGCCCCTCAGAGGATTACTTTCCATAGTAACAAGTGACAGTAAATTTCAGTACACTATATAAATTTTCCTTACCAAATTCCACCTACCAAAGGCGCTTCACTCCCCGGCAACGGCGCCAGAAAAGAGTCTTGATGACCCACAAGTATAGGGGATCTATCATAGTCCTTTCGATAAGTAAGAGTGTCGAACCCAACGAGGAGCAGAAGGAAATGATAAGCGGTTTCCAGCAAGGTATTCTCTGCAAGTACTAAAATAAGTGGTAACAGATAGTTTTGTGATAGGATAATTTGTAACAAGCAACAAGTAACAAAAGTAAATAAAGTGCAGCAAGGTGGCCCAATCCTTTTTGTAGCAAAGGACAAGCCTGGACAAACTCTTATATAGAGAAAAGCGCTCCCGAGGACACATGGGAATATCGTCAAGCTAGTTTTCATCACACTCATATGATTCGCGTTCGGTACTTTGATAATCTGGTATTTGGGTGGACCGATGCTTGGGTACTGCCCTTACTTGGACGAGCATCCCACTTATGATTAACCTCTATTGCAAGCATCCGCAACTACAACAAAAGTATTAAGGTAAACCTAACAATAGCATGAAACATATGGATCCAAATCAGCCCCTTACAAAGCAACGCATAAACTAGGGTTTAAGCTTCTGTCACTCTAGCAACCCATCATCTACTTATTACTCCCCAATGCATTCCTCTAGGCCCAAACAATGGTGAAGTGTCATGTAGTAGACGTTCACATAACACCACTAGAGGAGAGACAACATACATCTCATCAAAATATCGAACGAATACCAAATTCACATGACTACTAATAGCAAGACTTCTCCCATGTCCTCAGGAACAAAAGTAACTACTCACAAAGCATAAACATGTTCATAATCAGAGGGGTATTAATATGCATATAGGATATGAACATATGATCTTCCACCAATTAAACCAACTAGCATCAACTACAAGGAGTAATTAACACTACTAGCAACCTACTAGCACCAATCCCGGACTTGGAGACAAGAATTGGATACAAGAGATGAACTAGGGTTTTGAGAGGAGATGGTGCTGATGAAGATGTTGATGGAGATTGCCCTCTCCCGATGAGAGGAGCGTTGGTGATGATGATGGCGATGATTTCCCCCTCCGGGAGGGAAGTTTCCCTGGCAGAACAGCTCCGCCAAAGCCCTAGATTGGTTCCGCCAAGGTTCCGCCTCATGGCGGCGGAGTTTCATCCGAGAAGAAGGCTTGTGATTTTTTCCCATCGAAAGACTTCATATAGCAGAGGATGGCCACCGGAGGGCCACCAGGGGGCCCATGAGGTAGGGGGCACGCCCAGGGGGGTAGGGCGCGCCCCCACCCTCGTGGGCAGGGTGTGCCCCCCCTGGTGAGTTTCTTTCGCTGAGTATTTTTTATATATTCTGAAAACGTCTTCCATGAAGTTTCAGGACTTTTGGAGCTGTGAAGAATAGGTCTCGA
Organism: Triticum dicoccoides; assembly: GCF_002162155.2. NCBI lineage: Eukaryota > Viridiplantae > Streptophyta > Magnoliopsida > Poales > Poaceae > Triticum > Triticum dicoccoides. The sequence goes on along the minus strand of NC_041382.1, from coordinate 236,055,820 downwards.
ATATTTGCTCTTTTTCCAGCCCAGAATCCCAGCTGCCGACATTCTCACTCTTTATGTAAACCTTCTAAAATAAGAGAGAATAGGCATAAGTATTGTGACATAATGTGTAATAACAACCCATAATGCAATAAATATCGATATAAAAGCATGATGCAAAATGGACGTATCACCCGTAATCTCCCCCAACTATCATCATCTTTGGGGAATTCGCTGGAGCCGGGGATGGTGGAGAGCGAGACGCCTCCGCGAGCCTCTCCGCCAACCGCCACGGATAACACTGAAGTGTTGTCCCGAAGAGCTTCTCCGGGCCATGGAGAGGTGCGGGAGGTCGCCAAGACGGCGCCAGAGGGTAACACCTCGGCTGTCGAGAACATGGGGGAACCAACCCCATGGAGACTGGCGACGGGGGCCATGACCAATCCGTCCCCCAGCCGAACATTATTTTGGAGACCCATACGGCTCCAGAATCGAGCAAGCAACCCCCTTTAAAGGAGGGGGAGCGTCGACTCCACCGGTGACCTCTATCAATCCAGAGGTGCCGAACACTTTGGTGGAAGCACTTCGACGTGCTTCCATTGTGGAGGAGCACCGTACCCTCGAGGGTACGATGGTTGAGAAGGTTCAGTCCGCCAAAAGCGGGCTGAACGAAGCCTTCATCAGCCTATTAACAGGCTTTGAGGTACGCGATGTAATATTCTTAGCCGCTTTGCATATGCAAAAAATATGCCTGTGTATAAATAGTAGCCCCTGAGACTCTGTTCGGTTTTTGAAAAAAGGCCGAACAGAGGATCAAGTAATATTCGCAGGAGATAACATACTTGTCTATTTTGATAAAATAGGCTTCACTGTTAGTGCCGACCACCCAGGCCGCCGAAGTATCCAAACTCAAGCGGAAGCTGGAGCGGGCCGATGAGGACCTCGTCTACATCGACAAGCGGTTTGATGAGGCGCAATGTATGTTTGAAAAAATTGTTTACACACCTGAAGTAATATGCCAATGCGGAGTCTAATCTCCTGTGTTGCCCTGATTATATTTGCAGGTAGTGCGGCCGAGGTCGAGACCCTGAAGAGCGCCCTCGCTTAAGCCAAGGAGCGGGCACGGGTGAGCCAAGCATCCGTTGACAAAGCGGCTGCAGATTTAAAGGCCGAGCAGGTCACCCACCGCATGTATGAGGAGCGGGTGACCAAACTGGAGCAGGAGCTCAAGGATGCCGCCAGCAAGTGTGAGGCCTTGGAGGAGAAGAATAAGGCCCAAGCGGTCAATCTCACCAAGTCTCTTCAGGAGGCCAAGGAGGCGCGGACCGAGTCCCGGGCGACTCGCGAGGAGATCAAGCAGGCCGAACAGATAGCGGCTGGTAAGCCCTTTCTGTTACAGAGTATATTTGGCGATCGGAGATATGCTTTACTTAATCGACTGTGGAGTTCTCCAAATGCCTTTGCGGACCTTCCGAGGAGTGCTGCCGACGCCGCATAATATTTTCGGGCCCAAGAAGGTAACACGATGGAGAAGCTCTTTGGGTCGCAGTACCTAGAGCCGGAGCGGCCAGCGCTGCTGAACAACCAGATGATGCAACTGGCGGAGCTGCATAGGATATCCGGTTTGGCCATGAAGGACATCATAGTTCGGCTATGGCCAGCCGAACCCATTCCTAGCAGCTACTTCAGCCTGGTCAAGCAGCTCGGCGACGCTTTGCCCCGAGTTGAAGCTGTAAAGCGCTCGGCGTGCATAGAGGGCGCTGAAATGGCCTTTGCCCGTGTCAAGATGCACTAGGCAAAGATGAAGGCCGCCGTCGTGGCAGTTGAGGGGCCACCTGAAGGCAAGGACTATCGCAAGCCAGAGCGATATTTCGAAGACGTCCTAGAGGGTGCCGTTTAATAGAGGGTCAATGCTCGAAGGATATTATGTTTGAATGGATGTATCCGGCTGCCCAGAATTTGTGTTGTGAACCAAGGCTTTTATAATATATTTGTGCCTTTATCTAAAATTGTTTTCCTCCTGTGCGGCCGTTTTTATATCTGAAAGTTTGCTAGTTATTGGCTTCAGCCCACGTAGATACTACGGGGGTGTTTAGAATAGCACATGACCACACTTGACCCAACGTCTTGGTCCGTAAAGGAGGTGACCATGCAGCGAACCAGGCAATCAGACTATGCGACTTTATCACTCTCACTTAGCCATAGGAGTTTGACAATGGGACTATGAGCTAGCCCCTGGTGCGTGTGTGGCTATCCGAACTTGGATGCCTTAGGCACGTGACTGGGTGGAGGCCAGTCCTTCGTATAATACGGAAAAATCGCAAAAGATTTAGTAAGTCACCGAACCGCTGACCAGCTCTCGCTATATTATGACAGTCAGTTTTCGGCTTTCTCTACTGAGGTGTTTGACCGGACGAACCAGAAACACAATCGCATCAGTTCTCCCTTTACTACATTAGTCGAACAAGCGGAACGTAAGGTGGTAACCACAGTAGCCGGGCAACCCAACTATTGACCAAAGACATGATTCGGAGCCGATGCATATAATGCAGTATTCGGGACGTCGAAGTATACTATAAAAGCATTTAGACTTTTTTCGTGTTTGAAAGATATGTGTGGCCGAATAGAGCCCCTCACAATTTATGCCGAGGTGTATATGTCAATCTGTCGTGAAGACAGAATACAGGTTATGAAATAAGCCAACACCGAATAGGGTTGGACAAAACTGTTTCCACTATAGTCTGATTGATATGTCAAAATGTGCTCTTACAGAGAATGCCATAAGCATCAAGGCTATTTTACATGCCAAGAATTTGTGAACAAGGGAAAGCTATATACAGGTCCTAAAACAAGGTGGTCTTGAAGATCCTTTGGACACCGTGCCGCACGTCTGCGCCGCTTTTCACCTTGGTGAAGGATCCTTTAAAAGGATCAACGATCGTATATATAGAAGGGGCCTGGGAAAGGGCCCTTGTACCACCAAAAAGTGATCTAGGTTTTAAAGAGCATGAAATAAGAGAGAAAAGAGAAAATAGAAAAAAGGAGGAAGATTAAGGTCCGAATAGGGCTGAGCCGTATTGTGGACCTTGTCCTTAGTGTGCCTCCGTCCTTCCCCAAGGTATTTTTAGTGCATAGTTATGCACGCGCGGTACATATGTCGTGATTAGATGGGGGTTTTGACAGAGGACAAATTGCTAGTCCAGCTCTAGATGAACCGAACTGTCGTTCTGTAGGGTAGACCGGACTCGTTTGACAATGTCCAGGGGCTTGATGGCCGATGGGGTATTCGGCGTGATAAGGCCACCCTGTACCTTAGCTGCGAGAGCCGCGGTATGCTCCTCGGTACAAAGGGAGCGCTCCATATTTCCATTGACTGCTATTGTTGGGGAACGTAGTAATTTCAAAAAAAATCCTACGCACACGCAAGATCATGGTGATGCATAGCAACAAGAGGGGAGAGTGTTGTCTACGTACCCTCGTAGGCCGGCAACAGAAGCATTGACACAACATAGAGGAAGTAGTCGTACGTCTTCCCGATCCGACCGATCCAAGTACCGAACGTACGGCACCTCCGAGTTCTGCACACGTTCAACTCGGTGACGTCCCTCGAGCTCTGATCCAGCCGAGTGTTGAGGGAGAGTTTCGTCAGCACGACGGCGTGATGACGGTGATGATGTTCTACCAACGCAGGGCTTCGCCTAAGCACCGCTACGATATGACCGAGGTGGAATATGGTGGAAGGGGGCACCGCACACGGCTAAGGAACGATCACGAAGATCAACTTGTGTGTCATGGGGTGCCCCCTGCCCCCGTATATAAAGGAGGGAGAGGGGGAGGTGCGGCCGGCCCCTAGGGGTGCGCCTGGAGGAGTCCTACTCCCACCGGGAGTAGGACTCCCCCCTCTTGCCTTGTTGGAGAAGGAAAGGGGAAGGGGGAAAGAGAAAAGGGGGGCGCCCCCCTTCCTTGTCCTATTCGGACTAGGGGGGGAGGGGGCGCGCAGCCTGCCCTCCTCTTCTCCCTTAGGGCCCATGTAGGCCCATTAACCCCCCCCCCCCG
>NC_041382.1:236024692-236051367 GCF_002162155.2 Triticum dicoccoides | reverse complement strand
CGGTAACCCCCCAGTACTCCGGTAAAATCCCGATTTCACCCGGAATGTTTCCGATATCCAAATATAGGTTTCCAATATATCAATATTTATGTCTCGACCATTTGGAGACTCCTCGTCATGTCCGTGATCACATCCGGGACTCCGAACAACCTTCGGTACATCAAAACAAAAAACCCTAATTACGATCGTCATCGAACTTTAAGCGTGCGGACCCTACGGGTTCGAGAACTATGTAGACATGACCGAGACACGTCTCCGGTCAATAACCAATAGCGGAACCTGGATGCTCATATTGGCTCTTACATATTCTACGAAGATCTTTATCGGTCAGACCGCATAACAACATACATTGTTCCCTTTGTCATCGGTATGTTACTTGCCCGAGATTCGATCGTCGGCATCTCAATACCAAGTTCAATCTCGTTACCGGCAAGTCTCTTTACTCGTTCCGTAATACATCATCCTGCAACTAACTCATTAGTTGCAATGCTTTGAAGGCTTATAGTGATGTGCATTACCGAGTGGGCCTAGAGATACCTCTCCGACAATTGGAGTGACAAATCCTAATATCGAAATACGCCAACCCAACAAGTACCTTCGGGGACACCTGTAGAGCACCTTTATAATCACCCAGTTACGTTGTGACGTTTGGTGGCACACAAAGTGTTCCTCCGGTAGACGAGAGTTGCATAATCTCATAGTCATAGGAACATGTATAAGTCATGAAGAAAGCAATAGCAAAAAACTAAACGATCAAGTGATAAGCTAACGGAATGGGTCAAGTCAATCACATCATTCTCCTAATGATGTGATCCCATTAATCAAATGACAACTCATGTCTATGGTTAGGAAACATAACCATCTTTGATCAACGAGCTAGTCAAGTAGAGGTATACTAGTGACACTCTGTTTGTCTATGTATTCACACATGTATTATGTTTCCGGTTAATACAATTCTAGCATGAATAATAAACATTTATCATGATATAAGGAAATAAATAATAACTTTATTATTGCCTCTAGGGCATATTTCCTTCAGTCTCCCACTTGCACTGGAGTCAATAATCTAGTTCACATTGCCATGTGATTTAACATCAATAGTTCACATCACCATGTGATTAACACCCATAGTTCACATCATCATGTGACCAACACCCAAAGGGTTTACTAGAGTCAATAATCTAGTTCACATCGCTATGTGATTAATACCCAAAGAGTACTAAGGTGTGATCATGTTTTGCTTGTGAGGGAAGTTTAGTCAACGGGCCTGCCATATTCAGATCCGTATGTATTTTGCAAATTTCTATGTCAATAATGCTCTACATGGAGCTACTCTAGCTAATTGCTCCCACTTTCAATATGTATCCAGATTGAGACTTTGAGTCATCTGTATCAGTGTCAAACTTGCATCGATGTAACCCTTTACGACGAACCTTTTGTCACCTCCATAATCGAGAAACATATCCTTATTCCACTAAGGATAATTTTGACCAATGTCCAGTGATCTACTTCTAGATCACTATTGTACTCCCTTGCCAAACTCAGGGCAGGGTATACAATAGGTCTGGTACACAGCATGGCATACTTTATAGAACCTATGGATGAGGCATAGGGAATGACTTTCATTCTCTCTCTATCTTCTGCCGTGGTCGGGTTTTGAGTCTTACTCAACTTCACACCTTGTAACATAGGCAAGAACTCCTTCTTTGACTATTCCATTTTGAACTACTTCAAAATCTTGTCAAGGTATGTACTCATTGAAAAACTTATCAAGCGTCTTGATCTATCTCTATAAATCTTGATGCTTAATATGTAAGCAGCTTCACCGAGGTCTTTCTTTGAAAAACTCCTTTCAAACATTCCTTTATGCTTTGCAGAATAATTCTACATTATCTCCGATCAACAATATGTCATTCACATATACTTATCAGAAATGCTATAGTGCTCCCACTCACTTTCTTGTAAATACAGGCTTCACCGCAAGTCTGTATAAAACTATGTGCTTTGATCAACTTATCAAAGCGTATATTCCAACTCCGAGATGCTTGCACCAGTCCATAGATGGATCGCTGGAGCTTTCATATTTTGTTAGTACCTTTAGGATTGACAAAACCTTCTGGTTGCATCATATACAACTCTTCTTTAATAAATCCATTAAGGAATGCAGTTTTGTTTATCCATTTGCCAGATTTCATAAAATGCGGCAATTGCTAACATGATTCGGACAGACTTAAGCATAGATACGTGTGAGAAACTCTCATCATAGTCAACACCTTGAACTTGTCAAAAACCTTTTTGCGACAATTCTAGCTTTGTAGATAGTAACACTACTATCAGTGTCCGTCTTCCTCTTGAAGATTCATTTAATCTCAATGGCTCTCCGATCAATGGGCAAGTCAATCAAAGTCCATACTTTGTTCTCATACATGGATCTCATCTCAGATTTCATGGCCTCAAGCCATTTCACGGAACCTAGGCTCATCATCGCTTCCTCATAGTTCGTAGGCTCGTCATGGTCAAGTAACATGACCTCCAGAACAGGATTACCGTACCACTCTGGTGCGGATCTCACTCTGGTTTACCTACGAGGTTCGGTAGTAACTTGATCTGAAGTTACATGATCATCATCATTAGCTTCCTCACTAATTGGTGTAGTAGTCACAGGAACAGATTTCTGTGATGAACTACTTTCCAATAAGGGAGCAGGTACAGTTACCTCATCAAGGTCTACTTTCCTCCCACTCACTTCTTTCGAGAGAAACTCCTTCTCTAGAAAGGATCCATTCTCAGCAATGAATATCTTGCCTTCGGATCTGTGATAGAAGGTGTACCCAACATTTTCTTTTGGGTATCCTATGAAGATGCACTTCTCCGATTTGGATTTGAGCTTATCAGGTTGAAACTTTTTCACATAAGCATTGCAACCTCAAACTTTAAGTAACGACAGCTTAGGTTTCTTGCCAAACCATAATTCATACGGTGTCGTCTCAACGGATTTAGATGGTGCCCTATTTAATGTGAATGTAGCTGTCTCTAATGCATAACCCCAAAACGATAGTGGTAAATCGGTAAGAGACATCATAGATCGCACCATATCTAATAAAGTACGGTTACGATGTTCAGACACACCATTACACTATGGTGTTCCAGGTGGCGTGAGTAGTGAAACTATTTCACATTGTTTTAACTGAAGGCCAAACTCGTAACTCAAATATTTTACTTCTGAGATCATATCGTAGAAACTTTTATTTTTGTTACGATGATTCTCCACTTCACTCTGAAATTCTTTGAACTTTTCAAATGTTTCAGACTTGTGTTTCATCAAGTAGATATACTCATATCTGCTCAAATCATCTGTGAAGATCAGAAAATAATGATACCTGCCGCGAGCCTCAATATTCATCGGACCACATACATTAGTATGTATGATTTCCAACAAATTTGTTGCTCACTCCATTGTCCCAGAGAACGGAGTCTTAGTCATCTTGCCCATGATGCATGGTTCGCAAGCATCAACTGATTCATAATCAAGTGATTCCAAAAGCCCATCAGCATGGATTTTCTTCATGCGCTTTACATCAATATGACCTAAACGGCAGTGCCACAAATAAGTTGCACTATCATTATTAACTTTGCATCTTTTGACTTCAATATTATGAGAATGTGTATCACCACGATCGAGATCCAACAAACCATTTTCATTGGGTGTATGACCATAGAAGGTTTTATTCATGTAAACAGAACAACAATTTATTCTCTTACTTAAATGAGTAATCGTATTGCAATAAACATGATCAAATCATATTCATGCTCAACGCAAACACCAAATAACACTTATTTAGGTTCAACACTAATCCCGAAAGTATAGGCAGTGTGCGATGATGATCATATCAATCTTGGAACCACTTCAACACACATCGTCACTTCACCCTTAACTAGTCTCTATTCATTCTGCAACTCCCGTTTCGAGTTACTATTCTTAGCAACTGAACCAGTATCACATACCGAGGGGTTGCTACGAACACTAGTAAAATACACATCAATAATCTGTATATCGAATATACCTTTGTTCACTTTGCCATCCTTTCTTATCCGCCAAATACTTGGGGCAGTTCCGCTTGCAGTGACCAGTCCCTTTGCAGTAGAAGCACTTAGTCTCAGGCTTAGGTACAGACTTGGGCTTCTTCAATTGAGTAGCAACTTGCTTGCCGTTCTTCTTGAAGTTCCCCTTCTTCCCTTTGCCCTTTTTCTTGAAACTAGTGGTCTTGTCAACCATCAACACTTGATGCTTTTCTTGATTTCTACCTTCGTCGATATCATCATCATGAAAAGCTCGGGAATCGTTTTCGTCATCCCTTGCATACTATAGTTCATCACGAAGTTCTACTAACTAGGTGATGGTGACTAGAGAATTCTATCAATCACTATTTTATCTGGAAGATTAACCCCCACTTGATTCAAGCGATTGTAGTACCCAGACAATCTGAGCACATGCTCACTGTTTGAGCTATTCTCCTCCATCTTTTAGCTACAGGACTTTTGTTGGAGACTTCATATCTCTCAACTCAGGTATTTGCTTGAAATATTAACTTCAACTCCTGGAACATCTCATATGTTCCATGACGTTCAAAACGTCTTTCAAGTCCCGATTCTAAGCCGTTAAGCATGGTGCACTAAACTATCAAGTAGTCATCATATTGAGCTAGCCAAACGTTCATAACATCTGCATCTGCTCCTGCAATAGGTTTGTCACCTAGCGGTGCATCAAGGACATAACTCTTCTGTGCAACAATGAGGATAATCCTCAGATCACGGATCCAATCCGCATCATTGCTACTAACATTTCTCAACTTAGTTTTTTCTAGGAACATATAAAAATAAAATGGGGAGCAACATCGCGAGCTATTGATCTAGAGCATAGATATGCTAATACTACCAGGACTAAGTTCATGATAAATTAAAGTTCAATTAATCATATTACTTAAGAACTCCCACTTGGATAGACATCCCTCTAATCATCTAAGTGATCACGTGATCCAAATCAACTAAACCATAACCGATCATCACGTGAAATGGAGTAGTTTTCAATGGTGAACATCACTATGTTGATCATATCTACTTTATGATTCACGCTCGACCTTTCAGTCTCAGTGTTCCGAGGCCATATCTGCATATGCTAGGCTCATCAAGTTTAACCTGAGTATTATGCGTGTGCAAAACTGGCTTGCACCCGTTGTAGATGGACGTAGAGCTTATCACACCCGATCATCACGTGGTGTCTGGGCACGACGAACTTTGGCAACGGTGCATACTCAGGGAGAACACTTTTATCTTGAAATTTAGTGAGAGATCATCTTATAATCCTACCGCCGAACTAAGCAAAATAAGATGTATAAAAGATAAACATCACATGCAATCATAATATGTGACATGATATGGCCATCATCATCTTGTGCCTTTGATCTCCATCTCTAAAGCATCGTCATGATCTCCATCGTCACCGGTATGACATCATGATCTCCATCATCTTGATCTATATCAATGTGTCGTCACATGGTCCTCTCGCCAACTATTGCTCTTGCAACTATTGCTATCGCATAGCGATAAAGTAAAGCAATTATTTGGCGCTTGCATCTTATGCAATAGAGAGACAACCATAAGGCTTTTGCCAGTTGACGATAACTTCAAGAAAACATGATCATCTCATACAACAACTTATATCTCATCATGTCTTGACCATATCACATCACAACATGCCCTGCAAAAACAAGTTAGACGTCCTCTACTTTGTTGTTGCAAGTTTTACGTGGCTGCTACGGGCTTAGCAAGAACCATTCTTACCTACGCATCAAAACCACAACGATAGTTTGTCAAGTTGGTGTTGTTTTAACCTTCGCAAGGACCGGGCATAGCCACACTCGGTTCAACTAAAGTTGGAGAAACTGACACCCGCTAGTCACCTGTGTGCATAGCACGGCGGTAAACCAGTCTCGCGTAAGCGTACGCGTAATGTCGGTCCGGGCCGCTTCATCCAACAATACCGCCGAACCAAAGTGTGACATGCTGGTAAGCAGTATGACTTATATTGCCCACAATCACTTGTGTTCTACTCGTGCATATTACATCAACGCATAAAACCTGGCTCGGATGCCACTGTTGGGGAACGTAGTAATTTCAAAAAAATTCCTACGCACACGCAAGATCATGGTGATGCATAGCAATGAGAGGGGAGAGTGTTGTCTACGTACCCTCGTAGACCGGCAACAGAAGCGTTGACACAATGTAGAGGAAGTAGTCGTACGTCTTCCTGATCCGACCGATCCAAGTACCGAACGTATGGCACCTCCGAGTTCTGCACACGTTCAACTCGGTGACGTCCCTCGAGCTCCGATCCAGCCGAGTGTTGAGGGAGTGTTTCGTCAGCACGACGGCGTGATGACGGTGATGATGTTCTACCAACGGAGGGCTTCGCCTAAGCACTGCTACGATATGACCGAGGTGGAATATGGTGGAAGGGGGCACCGCACACGGCTAAGGAACGATCATGAAGATCAACTTGTGTGTCATGGGGTGCCCCCTGCCCCCATATTTAAAGGAGGGAGAGGGGGAGGTGCGGCCGTCCCCTAGGGGTGCGCCTGGAGGAGTCCTACTCCCACCGGGAGTAGGACCCCGCCCTCTTGCCTTGTTGGAGAAGGAAAGGGGAAGGGGGAAAGAGAAAAGGGGGGCGCCCCCCTTCCTTATCCTATTCGGACTAGGGGGGAGGGGGCACGCGGCCAGCCCGGGCCGTCCCTCCTCTTCTCCCTTAGGGCCCATGTAGGCCCATTAACCCCCCGGGGGGGGGGGGGGTTCCGGTAACCCCCCGGTACTCCGGTAAAATCCCGATTTCACCCGGAACGTTTCCGATATCCAAATATAGGCTTCCAATATATCAATCTTTATGTCTCGACCATTTTGAGACTCATCGTCATGTCCGTGATCACATCTGGGACTCCGAACAACCTTCGGTACATCAAAACAAAAAACCCTAATTACGATCGTCATCGAACTTTAAGCGTGCGGACCCTACGGGTTCGAGAACTATGTAGACATGACCGAGACACGTCTCCGGTCAATAACCAATAGCGGAACCTGGATGCTCATATTGGCTCTTACATATTCTACGAAGATCTTTATCGGTCAGACCGCATAACAACATACATTGTTCCCTTTGTCATCAGTATGTTACTTGCCCGAGATTCGATCGTCGGCATCTCAATACCTAGTTCAATCTCGTTACCAGCAAGTCTCTTTACTCGTTCGTAATACATCATCCCGCAACTAACTCATTAGTTGCAATGCTTGCAAGGCTTATAGTGATGTGCATTACCGAGTGGGCCCAGAGATACCTCTCCGACAATTGGAGTTGACAAATCCTAATCTCGAAATACGCCAACCCAACAAGTACCTTCGGAGACACCTGTAGAGCACCTTTATAATCACCCAGTTACGTTGTGATGTTTGGTGGCACACAAAGTGTTCCTCCGGTAAACGGGAGTTGCATAATCTCATAGTCATAGGAACATGTATAAGTCATGAAGAAAGCAATAGCAACAAACTAAACGATCAAGTGCTAAGCTAACGGAATGGGTCAAGTCAATCACATGATTCTCCTAATGATGTGATCCCGTTAATCAAATGACAACTCATGTCTATGGTTAGGAAACATAACCATCTTTGATCAATGAGCTAGTCAAGTAGAGGCATACTAGTGCCACTCTGTTTGTCTATGTATTCACACATGTATTATGTTTCCGGTTAAAACAATTCTAGCATGAATAATAAACATTTATCATGATATAAGGAAATAAATAATAACTTTATTATTGCCTCTAGGGCATATTTCCTTCAGCTATAACACCGCGTGGTCCGGGCATCTTGAGCTTTAGATAAGCATAGTGCAGGAATGCGTTGAAACGGGTGAAAGCGGCTCGTCCGAGCAGTGCATGATAACCACTTCGGAAGGGGACAATGTCAAAGATCAAATCTCCGCTTCAGAAATTATCTAGTGAGCTGAAGACTACTTCCAGCGTTATTGACCCCTGTCCAGCAGGTCTCCACGCCGGGTATTACTCCTTTGAAGGTGGTTTTAGTAGGTTTGATTCTTGATGGGTCGATACCTGAGGGAGTCCTGGATTAGGGGGTCTCCGGACAGCCGAATATATCCTTTGGCCAGACTGTTGGACTATGAAGATACGAGATTGAAGACTTCGTCCCGTGTCCGGATGGGACTCTACTTGGCGTGGAAGGCAAGCTACGCAATACGGATATGTATATCTCCTCCTTTGTGTAATCCTAACCCCTTCCGGTATCTATATAAACCGGAGGGTTTTAGTCTGTAGGACAACATACAATCATACCATAGGCTGGCTTCTAGGGTTTAGCCTCTCCGATCTCGTGGTAGATCAACTCTTGTACTACTCATATTATCAAGAATAAATCAAGCAGGACGTAGGGTTTTTCCTCCATAAAGAGGGCCTGAACCTGGGTAAAACATCGTGTCCCCTGCCTCGTGTTACCATCCGCCTTAGACGCACAGTTCGGGACCCCCTACCCGAGATCCGCCGGTTTTGACACCGACATTGGTGCTTTCATTGAGAGTTCCTCTGTGTTGTCATCGTTAGGCTTGATGGCTCCTTCAATCATCGATAGCGATGCAGTTCAGGGTGAGACTTTTCTCCTCGGACAGATCTTTGTGTTCGGCGGCTTTGCACTGCGGGCCAACTCGCTTGGCCATATGGAGCAGATCGAGAGTTACGCCCCCGGCCACCAGGTCAGGTTTGGAAGCTTAAACTACATGGCCGATATCCACGGAGACTTGATCTTCGATGGATTCGAGCCCCTGCCTAGTGCGCCACACGGTCACAATGAGCATGATTTAGCTCTGCCATCGGACAGTGTTCAGGAGATCGCGCCGGCAACCACTCCGACCCTCAATTCGGAGGCAGATGCGCCATCCATGGACGGGTGGATAGACCCCGCCATGGAGGCCGCACTCTCATCGGTGATCGAGCCGAGTATCGACCTTACCCTTCATGGGAGCCATGACGCCGAACTACCGGATTCTTCCCCGGCCATGAACTCTAAACTTCCTGCGCTCGTGCCTATCGAATCCGACTGGGTGCCGATCATGGAGTTTACCTTCGCGGATATTTTTCAGCACTCGCCCTTCGGCGACATATTGAACTCATTAAGGTCTCTCTCCTTGTCAGGAGAGTCCTGACCGAACTATGTCCAGCAGGATTTGCATGCGGATGATGAAGAAATTCGCCGCCCACCCACCACCCACTTAGTAGCCACTGTCGACGATTTGACCGACATGCTCGACTTTGACTTCGAAGACACCGACGGCATGGACGACGATGCAGGAGGTGAACAAGAACCACTGCCCATAGGGCACTGGACAGCCACCTCGTCATATGACATATATATGGTGGACACACCCAAAGAAGGCAATGGCGACAGGACATCGCAGGATGACCCCTGCAAGAAGCAACCCAAGCGCCGACGTCAGAGGCGCCGCTCTAAGTCTCGCCAAAGCAAAAGCGGTGACACCGGCACAGGAGATAATAGCACTCCGGACAGTGCCGAAGACGATAACAATCCCCTCTAGCAAGATTTAGGGCAGGAGGATGGAGAAGCCAGCCCTCCCGAGAGAGCGGCAGATGGAGAGGCGGAGGATGATAATTACATGCCTCCCTCCGAAGATGAGGCAAGCCTTGACAATGAAGAATTCGTCGTGCCTGAGGATCCCGTCGAACAAGAGCGCTTCAAGCGCCAGCTTATAGCCACGGCAAATAGCCTTAAGAAAAAGCAACAACAGCTTCAAGCTGATCAAGATTTGCTAGCTGACAGATGGAGTGAAGTCCTTGCGGCCGAGGAATATAAACTCGAACGCCCCTCCAAGAGTTACCCAAAGCGTAGGTTGCTACCCCGACTGGAGGAGGAAGCACCAAAACCTACATCTCTAGCATATGACGCGGCTGATCGGCCACCTCGTGGCCGCGACAAAAAGGCATTCCAGCCAAAAGTTCAGCCCGCACCCCGACGCCACTCAAATAAAAATGTCAAGACATGGGGAATACGCCAGATCTGCGAGACGTATTGGAGGACAAAGCAAAACACGCAAGATCGATCTACGGATCGTGAGGGCGCGCCACTATGCGAGACGATAACCGTCACGTCGGATATAGTAAAAGTAAGTCCGGCCGGGCCGAACACAACGGGCAAGACTCATTTGAGCTGCGTCGCGATATAGCCCAGTACAGAGGCGCCGCACACCCCCTATGCTTCACAGACAAAGTAATGGAGCATCAAATCCCAGAGGGTTTCAAACCTGTAAATATAGAATCATATGACGGCACAACAGATCCTGCGGTATGGATCGAGGACTTCCTCCTGCACATCCACATGGCCCGCGGTGACGATATACACGCCATCAAATACCTCCCACTTAAACTCAAAGAACCAGCTCGGCATTGGCTCAACAGCCTGCCAGCAGAATCCATTGGCTGTTGGGAAGATCTGGAAGCCGCATTCCTTGACAACTTCCAGGGCACTTATGTGCGACCACCAGATGCCGATGACTTGAGCCACATAATTCAGCAGGCAGAGGAATCGGCCAGGCAATTCTAGACATGGTTCCTAACAAAGAAAAATCAAATCATCGACTGTCCGGATGCAGAGGCCCTAGCAACTTTTAAGCACAACATCCGCGACGAGTGGCTCGCCCGGCACCTTGGCCAGGAAAAGCCGAAATCTATGGCAGCCCTCACGACACTCATGACCTGCTTTTGCGCGGGAGAAGACAGCGGGCTGGCTCGCAGCAATAACATATCAAAGAACCATGGTAATTCGGATACCAAGGATGGCAATGGCAGGTCACGTCACAACAAACACAAGCGTCGCATTAACAGTGACAATACCGAGGATACGACAGTCAATGCTGGATTCAAAGGATCTAAACCCGGTCAGCGGAAAAAGCCATTCAAAAGAAGCACTCCGGGCCCGTCCAGTTTGGACCGTATACTCGACCGCTCATGTCAAATACACGACACCCCCGACAAGCCAGCCAACCACACCAACAGGGATTGTTGGGTATTCAAGCAGGCCGGCACGTTAAATGCCGAAAACAAAGATAAGGGGTCACATAGCGACGATGAGGAGGAGCCCCGGCAGCCGAACACCGGAGGACAGAAGAGGTTCCCCCCACAAGTGTGGACGGTGAACATGATATACGCAACCCACATCCCCAAGAGGGAGCGGAAGCGTGCGCTAAGGGACGTATATGCATTGGAGCCAGTCGCCCCAAAGTTCAACCCATGGTCCTCTTGTCCAATCACCTTCGATCGCAGGGACCACCCCACTAGTATCCGTCATGGCGGATTCGCCGCACTGGTCCTAGACCCAATCATTGATGGATTTCACCTCACTCGAGTCCTTATGGATGGCGGCAGCAGCCTGAACCTGCTTTATCAGGACACAATGCGCAAAATGGGTATAGACCCCTCAAGGATCAAACCCACAAAAACGACCTTCAAAGGCGTCATACCAGGTGTAGATGCCCATTGCACAGGCTCAGTCACACTAGAAGTGGTCTTCGGATCCCCGGATAACTTCCGAAGTAAGGAGTTAATCTTCAATATAGTCCCGTTCCGTAGCGGCTATCATGCACTGCTCAGGCGAACCGCATTTGCAAGATTCAATGTGTTACAACATTATGCATACCTCAAGCTCAAGATGCCAGGACCTCGGGGGGTCATCACAGTCAATGGAAACACAGAGCGCTCTCTCCGCACGGAGGAGCACACTACGACCCTCGCAGCAGAAGCACAAAGCAGCATCTTAAGGCAATCCACCAGTTTGGCGATTCAAGACCCGGACACCTTCAAGCGCGCCCAGAGTAATCGACAACAATACCGTCTGGCACATTCCTAGCTCGCATAGCAATGCGGCCCCCACCCCAGTACCAGCCAAACGGCGAAATCTGTGCCACGCGTACATAATTACGCATTAAAAATACCATGGGCACATGTGGGGAGGGGGCACGACTATGGCACGCCCCAAGACGCGGCTCAACCGCACTAGGGGCTTCCCGCTTTGTTATTTTTCTCTCTTTCAGGACTTTAATCTCTGGAAACCCCGTCTGGCAGTACGGTTGCCAGACACACGATGCAACAACCAAGGAGGCAGAAAGCTACGTCACACCATGGAACTCCCAGGTGGTCTCTGACAACGAGTGAAATACTTGCTTTAAATACCATTCCTCAGCTTGCCCTTGGAGGGGACATGTCAAATAGTCCTACTTCTTGCTTATCGCACTACTTGTATCATTCTGCTTTAACGCACCTTTTTGAATAAACAATGCATAGCACTAGACTATTACCGCATTCTCTGTTCTCTCTTTTTTATACATATATATGTTCATTCATGGCATTCAGCACCCGTACACTCTGGCACGGCCAATACGCCAGGGGCTTAAGCGTACCCCATAATATGGCGTGAGAAGTCTGAACACTTTGACAGTGTGGCACCCCGAACTTATAGCATTATATGCATCAGCTCCGAATCATGTCTTGGGTCAATAGTTGGGTTTTCCCGGCTCCCATGTTTTGGTACCTTACGTTCCGCTATATCGGCTAAGGTAGCACTGGGAAAACTACTGCGATTGTGCCCCGGTTCAGCTGGGCTAAGCACCTCAGTAGAGAAAGCTAAAACTGACTGTCATGATAAGGCGAGAGACTGGTCGCTGTTCGAGAGGTTTCGAGTCCCTAAAGACTTATGCCGCTCAGAGCGAGGAGTCAGCTTTGTCCAGCTTAAGGTGTGTATAGCGCCCCGAATTCGGCCTTCCGAATACTAGGGGCTTCGCCAAAATTTAAAAATTATAGAATTCTATGGCTAAGTGAGAGTGATAAAGCATTATAGTCTGATTGCCTTGTTCGGTGTGGTGAGCACCTCCCTCGAAGGACCCAAAAATGGGAACAAGAGTGCTCAGGTTTGTCCCGAACACCCCAGCACTCGTGGCATGGGGGCAGAAGCCGACGACTAGCCATCTCTCAGATTTGATAAACAGCCGAACAGAAGTTAATATATTAAATTCAAACAAGCGTTGCATAGCGCATATGAACAAGTTTTCATAATACAGGATCACATGAGCAAGTTCATTCAAATATTACATCTTTCGCACACTCGTCCGCTACAAGACGGGCACCCTTCAGGACACCCTCATAATACATCTCGGGGTGGCGATGCTCCTTGCCCTGCGGAGGCCCCTCCTTCACCAGCATCTCGGCGTCCATCTTGGCCCAGTGCACCTTTGCACGGGCAAAAGCCCGACGTGCACCTTCGATGCAGACGGACCGCTTGATGACTTCCAGCCGTGGGCAGGCATCCACAAGCCGCCTCACCAGGCCGAAGTAGCTATTGGGAAGGGAGTCGCCAGGCCACATCCGGACTATAAAGCCCTTCATGGCATGTTCAGCCGCCTTGTGCAGCTCGACCAGTTGCTTCAGCTGGTCACTCACAGGCATCGAGTGTTCGGTCCTAGTATACTGAGACCAGAACAACTTCTTCGTTGAGCTTCCCTCCTCGGCCTGGTAATATTCCGCGGCATCCGACACGCTGCGGGGAAAATCTGCGAATGCTCCTGGAGAGCTTCGGACTCGGGTAAGTAACAAGTAATTTACTTGCACATGCTTGCTTTGCATATTGAATGCCTTACCCCCCCGCCATCTTCCTCATCGCCTCAATCTCCTGGAGGGCTTTTTGGGCTTCGGCCTTGGCATTCTTTGCGCTCTCAAGGGCCATGGCGAGCTCAGACTCTCGCGTCTTCGAGTCAAGCTCCAAAGCCTCGTGCTTCGTCACGAGAGCCTAGAGCTCTTGCTGCACCTCGCCCACCCGTGCCTCTTGCTTTTCCCGCTCGGTGCGCTCCTGGGCCGCTTTGTTTTCGGCCTTGGACAACGCTTGCTTCAGGGTCGCTACTTCGGTCGTGGTCCCTGGCAAATTCATGATGATCCTATCATTTCGCAATCGCATCTTTTTGTATATATATATATCTATAGACAAGGTATCACTTACCTTTGTTCTCCTCGAGCTGCCTCTTGGCAAGGCCAGGTTCTTTCTCGGAACCCTCGAGGTCCTGCTTTAGTGCGGCGACCTCCGCAGTCAGTGCGGCAGAGGTCAGCAGCGAAGCCTGCATACACATATAGACATACTTATATTAGACTCCTGCAGATGTTATTTGATCCTCTATTCGGCTTTTCTTTGTGAACACCAAACAGAGCATCAGGGGCTACTGTCTATGCGGTAATATTTTTCCTACATTTTAAATACTTACCTCAAAGCCTGTTAGAAGGCTGGCACAGGCTTCAGTCAGTCCGCTCTTGGCGGACTGAACCTTCTTGATCACCGCACTCATAATAGTGCAGTGCTCTTCGTTGATGGAAGCGTCGCGAAGCGCTCCCAGCAGGCTGTCCGGTGCCTCTGGATGGACAGAGGTCACCGACACGGGCGGCTTGCCCCTTTTGGAAGGGGGCCGCTTGCCCGAGTCCGGAACCACTGGAGGTTCCGGCGCGGTGTTCAGCTGAGAGCCAAACTTGGAGCCCCCGGGAGCCTTGCTCCCTTTGCTCCTGGAGTCTGGAAGGTCGCCTTGAGGCGCCTCCGGGACTGTCTCCCCCCTGGCTCGGTGCCCCCTGAGACAGTACCTTGGCATTGTCCGTAGGGCAAGGAGAGGTGGCGGTTGGAAGTGTATCACTATTCATGTACGACGAGTCCAAGGAACCGTCCGACGATGATACATTGATACGGGCTCGGGGCGGACTTCATAATCATATTCGATGTTAGGAGAAGCAGTGCGAAAAAGGCCTGCTATGAGTTACTATGGTATCCGAATACTTACGACTTCACCAGGGGCTTGGCCCTGAGCAGCCACTCGTCTTCGCCATCGGCGGCGGTGGTGGAGCAGTCCGGAAGGAGAGTTCTTCCCTTCTTGGACCCTTCGGCCTCCCCGGTTGGGGCGACCTTCCTTTTCTTGTCTCCCCTGACTAGAGGGGGAGAGTCTTCGTCTTCCTTCTCCTCGTTTTCACGGGAGGAGGGTGTCTCAGTGTTATCAGACGATGAGTCCGATACCACCTGGCGCCGGGAACTCTTTCGGGTTCCCTTGGCCTTCTTCTTGGTCTTCTCCGGCACCTCATAAGGAGCCGGAGTCCGCATCTCCATCAGGAGAGCATCCACAGTGTCTTCGGGCAGAGGGGCCGGACAGTCAATCTACTCCGATGCCTCCACCCAGTCCTGTCAAAGGCATGGGAGCTCAGACCCAGCACATGGTTAAGCTATGGGAAATAAATATCCTACCAGATGTACAGAACTTACCTGATTCGCAGGGCGCTTCGCGCTTAGCCTGCGGTCCTCGGTAAGAGAGGGAGGGACCTCGGCGCCCTTGAATAGCACCCTCCATACGTCTTTATGTGTCGTGTCGAAGAGCTCGTGTAGAGTCTGGTGCTGGGCCGGGTCGAACTCCCATAATTTGAAATCCTGTTGTTAACACGGGAGGATCCGGCGGAAGAGCATGACCTGAACTATGTTGACAAGCTTAAGTTTCTTGCTTATCATGTTCCGGATACACTTCTGGAGTCCGTCCAGCTCTACTGATGAACCCCAGGATAGGACCTTCTCCTTCCAGGAAGTGAGCCGCATGGGGATTCCGGATCGAAACTCGGGGGCCGCCACCCAGTTGGTGTCGTGCAGCTCGGTGATGTAGAACCACCCCGATTGCCACCCCTTTACGGTCTCCACAAAGGATCCCTCGAGCCATGCAATGTTGGGCATTTTTCCCACCATGGCTCCACCGCATTCCACTTGTTGGCCACCTACAACCTTCGGCTTGATATTGAAGGTCTTCAGCCATAGGCCGAAGTGGTGCCGAATGCGGAGGAAAGCCTCGCACACGACGATGAACGCCGAGATGTTGAGGATGAAATTCGGGGCCAGATCATGAAAGTACAGCCCGTAGTAGAGCATGAGGCCGCGGACGAATGGATGGAGGGGAAACCCCAATCCGCGGACGAGATGGGGGAGGAAAACCACCTTTTCATGAGGTTCCGGGGTAGGGACGATCTTCCCCGCGGCTGGCAGCCAGTGCGCGATATCCGCGGCTAAGTATCCGGCTCCACGTAGCTTTTTAATGTGCCCCTCCATGACGGAGGAGGCCATCCACTTGCCTCCCGCTCCGGACATGTTTGGAGAGAGTTGAGGAGGAGGATGCAGACTTGGGCGCTGGAGCTCGAGTGCGCAAGAATGGATGAGCAAATAGGAAGAAGGCGTGGGTAGAAAAAGGTGAGATCTTATCCCTTTATAAGGGTGGACTAAACTGTGCGCCCCCACTAGCCTGGTGAAACTCGCTTATCCCCCAAGTGCCGTAATTGATGGCGCGGTTGGGTTACCCATGTCCGTATTGATGAGAATCCCGTAATGAGGGGAACACGATCTCTACTTTGACAAGACGTGTCAAGAAACCGCCTCGCGTTATGTGCGAGGCTGGTTAAAGAAAAATGGTTCGAGTAATTACCGGGCCATGGCGTGAGGTCATGCTGCCAAAACGTGTCAGCAGATTAGATTTATGGAAATATTATTCTCTCTACGGTGGTATGTGGAACTTATTTTGTAGGGTCGGACACTATCCTTGTATTCAAACTCTTCTGTGGTGTATTCGGAGGAGGAACCCGCCTTGCAATGCCGAAGACAACACTGCGCGCTGGACTCATCATCATTAAAGCCTGGTTCAGGGGCTACTGAGGGAGTCCTGGATTAGGGGGTCTCCGGACAGCCGGACTATATCCTTTGGCCGGACTGTTGGACTATGAAGATACAAGATTGAAGACTTCGTCCCGTGTCCGGATGGGACTCTACTTGGCGTGGAAGGCAAGCTAGGCAATACGGATATGCATATCTCCTCCTTTGTAACCGACCTTGTGTAACCCTAACCCCTTCCAGTGTCTATATAAACCGGAGGGTTTTAGTCCGTAGGACAACATACAATCATACCATCGACTAGCTTCTAGGGTTTAGCCTCTCCGATCTTGTGGTAGATCAACTCTTGTACTACTCATATTATCAAGAATAAATCAAGCAGGACGTAGGGTTTTACCTCCACCAAGAGGGCCCGAACCTGGGTAAAACATCATGTCCCCTGCCTCCTGTTACCATCCGCCTTAGACGCATAGTTTGGGACCCCCTACCCGAGATCCGCCGGTTTTGACACCGACAATACCCATTTTGCGGAATGTGTCTTGGTAAATCAAGTTAAGACTGTTGTCGCCGTCCATGAGGACTCTAGTGAGATGGTATCCGTCGATGATTGGATAAAGGACCAAAGCTGCCGAACCTCCATGACGGATACTGGTCGGTGGTCCCTGCGATCGAAGGTGATCGGACAAGTTGACCAGGGGTTGAATTTTGGGGCGACTGGCTCTACGGCGTAGACGTCCCTTAGTGCGCGCTTGCGCTCCCTTTTGGGGATATGAGTGACATATATCATATTCACTGTTTTTATCTCAGCGGGAAATCTCTTTTGCCCCCTATGTTTGGTGGGCGAGGCTCTTCATCGTCCTTGCTGGGCGGCCTTTTCCCCTTATGTTCGGTGTTTAGCTTACTGGCCTATTTGAAGACCCGACAATTTCTATTGGAATGATTGGCAGGCTTGTCAGGGGTGCCATGAATCTGGCAAGGCCGATTGAGTATTTTGTCCAAACTGGATGGACCATCTTTGTTTCCTTTGAATGGCTTCTTCCGTTGACTGGATTTAGAGCCACTGAATCCGGTGTTGACCGCCATGTCTTCGGTATCTTCATTGTTGCTTCGAGCTTGTGTTTGTTGCATCATGGCCTACCGTTGCCATCTCTGGCTTTGGAAGTGCCAGGGTCGCTGGTGCTGTTGCTTCTACGAGCTAGCCAACTGTCTTCTCCCGCGCAAAAGCGGGTCATGAGTGTGGTAAGAGCTGCCATGGACTTCGGTTTTTCTTGGCCGAGGTGTCGGGCAAGCCATTCGTCACAGACGCTATGTTTAAAGGTCGCGAGGGCTTCGGCGTCTGAACGATCGACAATTTGGTTCTTTTTAATTAAGAACCTAATCCAGAGTTTTCGGGCTGACTCTCTGGGTTGCTGGACTATGTGACTAAGGTCATCGGCGTACGGAGGCCGGACATATGTACCTTGGAAGTTGTCTCTAAAGGCATCTTCCAAATCTTCCCAGCTACCACTGGAGTTCTCTGGGAGGTTGTTTAACCAGTGCTGCACTGGTCCTTTCAGTTTTAAGGGGAGATATTTGATGGCATGGAGATCATCACCGCGAGCCATGTGGATATGGAGAAAGAAATCTTCAATCCATACCGCGGGATCCGTCGTGCCGTCGTATGATTCGATATTTACGGGTTTAAACCCTTCTAGGAACTGGTGCTACATTACCTCATCGGTAAAGCATAAGGGGTGTGCGGCGCCTCTGTATCAGGCAACATCACGATGGAGTTCGTATGACATCCGTATGCAGTTTTCATCCTGGGTGAGGTTATGCCTATCACGCCAGGCTTGATGGTCGTCTTCTCGCATTTGGGCACGTCCCCTTGATCCATATATTGATCAGGTTTGGACTGTTCTATTGTCCAGGTCTTGTCGTAGGTCGTAGGTGTATCCTGGAGCTGCTCTCTCTCTGCCTCTATGACGAGGTGGTGCGGGTTGGTGTTCGGCGTAGGTGGACACTTTATCTCGCCCACGTGGTGGTCGGTCTGGTTCAACAGCGCGTTCATGTCTTGACGGTATTGGCTCGAGGGTCTCATCGTCAAATTGTGGTAGTAGCTGACGCTTCGGATAACTCTTTGTTGGGTGTTGAAGGCCATATTCTTCGGCAGCCAGGACTTAGGTCCATCTGTCGTTGAGTGTATCCTGTTTAGCTTGGAGCCGTTGCTGCTGCTTTTTTAGGCTTCTCACAGTGGCGATTAGTTGGCGCTTAAAGTGCTCTTGCTCGAGGGGTTCCTCTGGCACGATGAAATCTTCGTTGCCGAGGCTGACATCATCCTCAGAGACCAGTAGATAGTTGCTATCTTCCGAATCCTTGTTGCTCCTCCTCCGTATCATCCTGTTTGGATGCGGGCTCGACGGGGGCTTCGGGGTCTTCGGCGTTCTCTGGAGTGTTATTGTCTTTGGTGCCGGTATTACTGTCTTTTTCATGATGCGAATTTGAGCGGTGTCGCTGGCGTTGATGCTTCGGTGGTGCCTCAGCAGGTTTGTCCTCCACCAGATCCTTCCTGCCTTTGTCGTCATCCTCTTTGGGTGTATCCACCATATACATGTCATATGTGGAGGTGGCTGTCCAGCGTCCGGTAAACGGCGGGTCTTGGCTTTGTTTGTCTCTGGCATCATCGTCCATGTCGTAGATGTCTTCGGAGGTGTAATCCAGCATGTCGGTTAAGTCCTCGACGGTGGCTATGAAGTGGGCGGTGGGCGAGACGTAAAATTCCTTGCTCTCAGCCCCTAATCCGGGTTGGGCGTAGTTCGGAGGTGATCCCACTGTAATGGTGAGGGATCGCATTAAGTCCTAAGCCTCGTTTAAGAGGGAGGATTGGATGGGGAAACGAGAGTTCGCGGAGCCAGCCAGGGCAATAGACTCCTGGCCATGCTCACTTGGCATGGAGTTCGAGAGTTTGGAGCTAGAGTCCGGGGGAGAGTCCAGCCTTTCAATGATAGGGGGAACCCAGTTTGACTCCGGGCTTGCCGATGACACAATCGCCTCCGGATCTCCTATAGTGAGCTTCATAGCAGAGAGTCCGGCGGGCTCCAAACTCCCATCTTCAGACCGAGCAGCTTGCTCCGGATCTAAGGCCAGAGTGGTGGTCAGGGCCGCGAACCCTTCAAAGATCAAGTCTCCTCGGATATCAACGACATAATTCAGGTTCCCAAAACTGTTCTGATGACTAGGGGCGTAGCTGTTGATCTGTTTGAGGTGGCCAATTGAGTTGGCATGCAGAGCGAAGCTGCCGAACACAAAAATTTGACTGGGGAGGAAAGTTTCCCCCGGAACAGCATCATTGTTGATGATCGAACGAGCCATCGAACCTTCTATCGACGGCATAGTGGAACTCTCAATGAAAGCACCAAATGTCAGTGTCAAAACCGGCCGATCTCGGGTATGCGGTCCCGAACTATGCGTCTGAGGATCAAAGGTAACATGAGACAAGGGGGACACGATGTTTACCCAGGTTCGGGCCCTCTTAATGGAGGTAAAACCCTACATCCTGCTTGATTGTATTTGATGAGTATAGGGGTTACAAGAGTTGATCTACCTCGAGATCGTAATGGCTAAACCCTAGATGTCTAGCCAATATGAATACCTCTACGGACTAAACCCTCCGGTTTATATAGACACCGGAGGGGTCTAGGGTTGTATAGAGTCGGTTTACACAAAAATGAAACTACACATCCAGACATTAAGCTTGCCATCCACGCAAAGGAGAGTCCCACCCGGACACGGGGAAGACCTTCTACCTTGTATCTTCACGGCCCATCAGTCCTGCTTGCAATACACGGGCCAGACTCTCGAGGACCCCTTAGTCCAGGACTCTCTCACCCTCGCCATCCTTCTCGCGGAAGTACCGGTCGAAGACGTAGTAGGGATTGAGCCGGATCTGCTTGTCGCGGGAGTTGTCCCCATTGTCGCTGTCCTCCTTCTCCTCCTTTGGTCCGTCCATGGCACATGCAGTCCGATTCTGCTCTCGGGCGAGGGCACGCGTGTTCCTCTGGTGCCGCTTCTTCATAATGCAGGCACATATGTCTTCATCCACTGTGGTCGCACGCGCCGCTGCATCAGTCGCCTCTGTTGCCGCCATGTCGGCAGTGAGGGCCTCGAGAACCCTTATCCTCTCCTTCCCACAGTGGGCACACTAGTCCCAGTGGGATCCATAGTCCGGCCGACCGGTGATGGGAAAGGAGCGATTTTCTGGTTACCGGGCCCGCAATGATCTAGCCCCAGAGGATCCGAGCGCCCGTTGAGCTGGCACTATGGAGTCACGCCAGACAGATCCTGCCATTGATCAGGCAATGTCTTCCCAGGAGCGTGGAGTGCAATGCAGACGACCATTGTTGTTGGGGAATGTTGCATGGGAAACAAAAAAATCCTACGCTCACCAAGATCAATCTAGGAGATGAACATCTACGAGAGGAGTGATTGCATCTACATACCCTTGTAGATCGCTAAGCGGAAGCGTTAAGAAACGTGGTTGATGTAGTCGAACATCTTCGTGATCCAATCACGATCCGTCCATGAACTCCCGGCCCATGCGCTGAACGGACAACACCTTCACGTTCAACACACGTATGGCTTGATGATGCCTTCATCTCCTCGATCCAGTGAGCGATGGTTGTCGATGTCAAAACCAGCCGATCTCGGGTAGGGGGTCCCGAACTGTGTGTCTGAGGATCGAAGGTAATAGGAGGCAGGGGATACGATGTTTACCCAGGTTCAAGCCCTCTTGATGGAGGTAATACCCTACTTCCTGCTTGATTGACTTTGATGAGTATAGGGGTTACAAGAGTTGATCTACCTCGAGATCATAATAGCTAAACCCTAGATGTCTAGCTTGTATGAATTCTGATTGCCGCTACGGACTAAACCCTCTGGGGTTGTTCAAAGTCGGTTTATAAAGAAAGGAATCTTCACATCTGAACACCAAGCTTGCCATCCACGTAAAGGAGAGTCCCATCCGTACATGGGGGAAGGCCTTCGATCTTGTATCTTCTTGGCCCATCAGTCTGGCCCATATCACATAGCCCGGATGCCCGAGGACCCCCTAGTCCAGGACTCCCTCAGTATCCCCTGAACCAGGCTTCAATGACGATGTGTCCGACACGCAGATTGTCTTCGGCATCTCAAGGCGGGTTCCTCCTCCGAATACTCCAAAGCAGTTGGTCAAAATAACTATGTTCGGCTCTATATAACCGTCACAACCCTGAACCACGAGGGCAAAAATACTTAAACAAAATAAGCCGTGTCTACTGACAGCTTTTTTGGCGAGACGTTATGTTCTAGCCTTATTATTATTTCGAACTATTTTTCAGCCTCCCACTTCGCATTTTGAGGCACGGTCCTTATTGACACGTCTTGTCAAAGTAGAGATCATGTCCCCTTATTACGGGATTCTCATCAATACAGGTTTGGGTAATCCAACCATGCAGTTAGCATGACCCCGTGGGAATAGGCGAGTTTTAAGGCTCGTGGGGGGGGGACGCTTGATATTATAAGGAGATAAGGACCCATCTTTTTACCCCACGCCTTCTTCCTCCTCAGCCCATGCGCCCTCGAGCTCCAGCGCCCGAGTTCAATTCCTTCTGTCCCCAGCAAACACTCCAGCCATGTCCGGATCTAACGCTCAGGGCAAGTGGATGGCCTCCTCCATCATGGAGGAGAACATCAAGGAACTCCGAGAAGCGGGGTACCTGGCCGCGGAAATTGCCCACCAGCTTCCTGCCAAAAAGCAGATCATCCCCACCCCGGAATCCAATGAGAGGGTAGTATTTATCCCCCACTTTCTCCACGGACTAGGGTTTCCTCTCCACCCTTTCATCTGCGGGCTCATGTTCTACTATGGGCTAGACTTTCACAATCTAGCCCCAAATTCCTTCCTCCACATCTCGGTGTTCATCGTCGTGTGTGAGGCGTTCCTCCGCATCCCCCCACTTTGGATTATGGCTCAAGGTCTTCAATGTGAAGCCCAAAGTGGTGGATGACCAACACGCGGAGTGCGGCAACGCCATGGTGAGAAAGCTCCCCAACGTCACTTGGCCCTAGGGGGCCTTCGTGGAGACCGTGAAGGGATGGCAGCAGGAGTGGTTCTATGTCACTGAACCTCGAGACGCCACATGGGCCGCCACTCCTGAGTTAAAATATGGGCCTCCAATGCGGCTCACATCGCGGGTTAAAAAGGGCCTAGACTGGGCATCGTCCGATGAGGTGATGACGTTGCAGAAGCACGTCAAGGGCATGATAGAGAAGAAGACCAGCCTCGCCGATGTGATCCAGGTGATGCTTTTTTGCCGGATTCTCCCCTGCCAGCGCCGCACTCTCCATATGTGGGAATTCAATCCGGCTGGCCCCCGGACCCTGCAGCACTTCTTCGGCACAAAGCACGAAGAAATATGGAAGCTTCTTTTCAAGGCCCAGAAGTCGTGGCCGGGAACAACCAAAGACCTCGGCCTCGACTGCGCTCACCAGGCCACTCCAGTAAGTTTTTAGATTTCCAAACATAACCTCTACTTGTAGATTCGAGGAGTATGCTAATCCTTCCTTTTCTCCTTCAGGTCTGGACGAAGAAAGCGGAGCGGATCAAGTGTCCGGCTCCACTGCCCGAAGACCCAACTATCCCTTTGCTAATGAGGATGCTGGTTCCGGCATCGTACCAGGCGCCGGAGAAGAAGGCCAAGAAGAAGGGCAAGGAGGCCAGAAGTGGCCTCCGCCGTAATGGTACTTCGGACATCGCGTCCGAAGACACCGATGTTCTCTCCTCCCACGAGGGAGACAAAGATGAAGAGGAAGAGGAGGAGAGCAATTCTCCCCTCAAGGTATAAAATAAATGGGCGGCATCCGCAGACCTAGAAGCGGAGGCGGCTAAGAAGGGGAAGATTTTCCCTTTTGGGTGATTCAGATTCGGACACCGAAGTCATCCCTGAGCGGCGCCTCAGGCCGAAGCCCCCAACCGAGTCGTAAGTATTTAAAGATACTATACATACATCTGGCCTTCTTACAGATCGCATGATAACATTTTATTTATGTATTTTTAGTCCGGCCCGTGATCTCCCCCAGCAATCGTCGTCTTCGGGAAACTCGTTAGCGCCGGAGATGACGGAGAGCGAAATGCCTGCGCGAGCCTCTCCACCGCGAGCCGCGGATGACACTGAGGTGCTGTCCCAAAGGACTTCTCCAGGCTAGGGGGAGGTGCGGAGGGCCGCTGAAGCGGCGCCAGAGGGTGATGCCTCAGCTTCCGAAAACATGGGGGACACTACCCCCATGGAAACTGATGACGGGGGCCTCGATCAGTCCGGCCCCCAGCCGAATACCACTCCGGAGCCGAGCGAGCAGCCCCCTTCAAGGGAAGGGGGAGTGTCGACTCCACCGGCAACCTCTATCAATTCGGAGGTGCTGGATATGTTGAGGGAAGCACTTCAACATGCTTCCGTCATGGAAGAGCACCGTACCCCGATTGGTGCGGTGGTTGAGAAGGTTCAGTCCGCTAAAAGCGGTCTAAACGAAGCTTTCACTAGCCTGTTAACATGTTTTGAGGTAAGTGATATAACATGCTTTAGATGCTTTTCGTACTGGAAGGATATGCCTGTATATAGATAGTAGCCCCTGAGACTCTATTTGGGTCTTTGGAAAAAGAGCCAGATAGAGGATCAAATAGTCGCTGGAGATAACGCGTTCATCTATTTTGATAAACAGGCTTCACTGTTGGCGGCATCAGCTAAGGATGCCGAAGTATCTGAACTCCGGCGGAAACTGAAGCTGGCCGACGATGAGATCGACCGTATGAACAAGCGGTTCGATGAGGCCCAGGGTATGCTTTTTTGTTTTTTTAAAGAGACCCCTTTACTAGCCTAAATTATAATGTCAACTTAGAGTTTAAGCTCGTGCGCTGCTATGTAAATGGTTGTAGGCAACATGACCGAGGTCGAGGCCCTCAAGAATGCCCTTGCCGAAGCCAAGGAGGAGGCGAGGGCGAGCAAAGTAGCCGCAGAGAAAGCAGCTGCGGATGTAGAGGCCGAAAAGGTCGCCCGCCTTCAGTATGAGGCGAGGGTGACCGAAGTAGAGCAGGCCCTCCAGGAAGCCGCCACCAAGTGTGAGTCCTTGGAGGAGAGCAACAAGGCCCAAGCGGCCGAGCTCACCAAGGCTCGCGAGGAGATCAAGCAAGCCAGACAGATAGCGGCTGGTAAGACTTTTCTTTTATAGAGTATATTCGGCGGTCGGAGATATGCTTTGCTAAATCGACTGTGGAGTGCTCCAGACGCTTTTGCGGATCTCCCGAGGAGTGCTGCCGACGCCGCTGAGTATTTCCGGGCCCAAGAAGGGAACGTGACAGAGAAGCTCTTCTGGTCACAGTACTTGGCACCGAAGCGGCCAGCGCTACTGAATAATCAGATGATGCAACTGGCAAAGCTGCACTGGATGTCCGGTTTGGCCATGAAGGACATCATAGTCCGGTTGTGGCCAGTCGAACCCATCCCGAACAGCTACTTTGCCCTGGTCAAGCAACTCGGCGACGCCTTTCCCCGAATAGAGGCAGTAAAGCGCTCGACATGCATTGAGGGCGCGCGGATGGCCTTTGCCCGTGTCAAGATGCCCTGGGAAAAGATGAAGGCCGCCAGCGTAGCCGTTGAAGGTCCGCCCGGAGACAAGGTCCACCGCACGCCAGAGCGCTACTTCGACGATGTCCTTGAGGGTGCCCGTTTGATAGAGGGTCAATGCTCGAAGGATATTATGTTTGATTAAATGTATCTGAGCCACCCAGGCATTTTATCATAAACCGAGGCTTTTGTAATATATTTGTGCCTGTTATCTTGAGTTACTTTTCCTCGTGTGCGGCCGTTTGTATCTTTGAGAGTTTGCTAGTTGTCGGCTTCAGCCCCCATGTAGCACTACTAGGAAAAGGTCTATAGATAGGATTGACACTAATGACGCACCAGGGAAGCAGTGCGCCACTACTATATACTAATGGCGCACCAGTTGGTGATGCGCCATTAGTGTGGAAGACATTAATGGCGCACCAGAAAACAAGTGCGCCACTAGTGATAATTTTTTTCCATTTTTACATACATACTAATGGCGCATCCAATCGAAGTGCGCCATTACTAGTTCTAACTAGTAATGGTGCACCAGACAGGGAGTGCGCCAGTACTGAATTTTTTTATTCTTTTTTTTGCAAAACTACTAATGGCGCACCGCCTCACAGTGCGCCATTACTAGTTTAAACTACTAATATCATGGGCACTTTTTGATACCATGAATATTTTTAAATTTCATGGGCACTTTTTGAATTCATGAGTATTTTTTCAAATTTGATGATATTTTTTCATATTCAATATGATAAAATATTGAATATTCATGAGGACACTCGATCTCGATCCCCCTCCATCTCGATCTTGATTCCCCCTCCATCTCGATCTCGATCCCACCCGCGCCTCCTCTCCCCTCTTCATTTTTTAAAAAATAATAAAAAAGTGTAGACTACAATTGTTGTTAAACAACAATTATTACTGTTTTTATAAAAAAATATTACTGTTTCATATTCATATTCATTTTCTAAAAAATTATTGCATGCAACAAAAAAATTACTTATGGCGCACCTCTGGCTGGTGCGCCATTGCTATATATAAAAAAAGATTACTAATGGCGCACCTCTGCCTGGTGCACCATTGCTATGTAAAGAAAAAGATTACTAATGGCGCACCTCTGCCCGGTGCGCCATTGCTATGTAAAAAAAGATTACTAATGGCGCACTGACCGCAGGTGCGCCATTAGTAAGATTCCCCCTAGCTAATTCGCTCCCTCTCGCCAGATCCCCTTCATCCCTCTCCCTCGCCCCCCTAGCTAATTCCCCCCGCTGC
>NC_041382.1:235995108-236024235 GCF_002162155.2 Triticum dicoccoides | reverse complement strand
CGCTCCACCGCCGCCGCCGACCCCCCGCACCCTCCCCCGCTCCACCGTCACAAATGAATGCAACTAAAAATAAAAAAAACAAATTTGTTTATATTTTCAAATAAAAAATTTGATGATATTTTCAAATAATAAATTTGATGATATTTTTCGATTCATAAATATTTTCAAATAACAAATTTGATGATATTTTTTAAAAAATACTATTGTTTTTATAAAAAAATTATTACTATTTCATATTCATATGCATTTTCTAAAAAATTATTAGATGCAACAAAATAATAATAATAATAATAAATTACTTATGCAAAAAAAGTTACTTATGGCGCACCTCTGGGTGGTGCGCCATTGCTATCAGAAAAAAGATTACTTATGGCGCACCGCTCTGGGGTGCGCCATTGCTAATTCGACCGATCCCTTTGTCCCTCCCTTGCCAGATCCACTTTGATCCCCCTCGTCACACCCTCACGCGCGCCCCCTCCTTCCATCGCCCGGCCGACGCCATAGCCGCGCCACCGTGCTCGCCCTCTCGCCCTCTCCCCCACTCGCCTTCTCCGCCAGATCCCGAGCCTCGTCGCCGTGTTAGCCGCGGCCATCGCCGTCCCCGCACCTTGGCGGCAAGTCCACAAGCTCCGCTTCATCCTCCTCGACCCCGGCCTCGAGCTCGTCTCCGCTGCATCGCCCTCGTCTTCCCCCTCGGGCACCGCCACCCTCTGCTGCTACTAAGCTCTCGCCGGCCTCCTTGTGCCTCCCGGTGAGCTTCCCCTCTCCCCCTGCTGCTCTCCTCTTCCACCTGGTGCACCGTCGAGGTTTCCAATTGAAACATGTTCAACAATTGAAACAAGTTCAGAAATGTACAGTCTTAGCTAAAGTAATTCAGATGTTTGGGCTTGAACTTGGAGTAGAAAATCTACTATAAATTCAGATGGTTACTGGATTCAGTTTGAGTTTGCTACTGTACATTGTTATTCACAGTAATCTTCAGTTTTTCCTCTTCAGTTTGCTACTGCATTCGAGCAAGATCTATAGGCTTCCTTGCAGATTAACTGAAGCAAGATCTATAGACTTTTCTTAAACTTGTAAATGCATGCCTTATTACTGTCCTAGTAGATTGCATTGACTGTTCCAACCAAGGTAGTATGGGTGACATCTGTACCTAAGTATGCTTTGAAATATTCAGCTAACAACTGAGTTTGATAATTGGTGGTGTCTGGCTAGCTAGTGCCCCAAATAACTATTCTTCTCTTAGTTCCATGTTACTGAAGTTGCGCTGTTTATTTAAATATAAACAACAGAAACCAATAGAATTTGAAATTCAAGTGCTCCTGAAGTGTTCCAGGATTCTGGTTTTTTGACTTGGGGATCTGTTGTTTCTAAATAAACAAGCAGAAATCAAATGCCATTGTTATTCATTAAAAAAACTAATTATTACTGAACAAGAGGAAACAAAATTTTATGTTATGTTTCATGAACTAAATAGTCCTACCTTTGAAAATATTCAGCTCAGCTTGGAGTATTACATTGTAAATCACAGTGCTATTTTGTTGTAAGGGAAAAGTATATTTAGATCGCAAAAATTTGTAGTTTGTGTTTTTATTTGT
This sequence comes from Triticum dicoccoides, assembly GCF_002162155.2. Taxonomy (NCBI): domain Eukaryota; kingdom Viridiplantae; phylum Streptophyta; class Magnoliopsida; order Poales; family Poaceae; genus Triticum; species Triticum dicoccoides. Next base: position 236,022,637 of record NC_041382.1, on the reverse strand, counting down.
TCCTGATTTGAGGTTGTGGCTTTGGCATTGTTCTGCTCCTTACATCTATCACTATCGTATATGTCAAACTTGAGATCAAGCAAATAACTATTCTGGATACTCCTGTTTACTTCATGCTGAGAACTTCAGCTTTTTCAAGTTGATGGACTATATGTTCATTGGTACTACTTGTGATGCTGCTCTTGTACTACTTGGGAATATTGTCAACTTGTGATGCTGCTGCTGTACCCCGAGAGGCCCTTGAGTTTGCCGGAATGTCGATTAACTTCCGTTCCAGCAAATTCGGGTACTCCATATGTCCTATTTTCAGCAAAGGTCATGCCGAAATTTTCCGTGAATTTTAGCATGACTTTGCTAAAAATAGGACATATGGGGTACTTGCGACTAATGCATGGGCCGGGGTATCTTAGTACTTAGTTAAGTAGGATCAACTGCCCCGCCATTCTTGCTGCATTAAACCATAGGTGGCAATAGAGCCAAGTGATTAGGCCCAACTTAGAATTCTCGTTAGCATTGATAAACCCTAGATGATAAACCCAACATAGGTGGCAATAGAGCCAAGTGATTAGGCCCAACCTAGGGTGCCTCGGCATCGATAAACCCTAAATGATGAAAACTTAACTTGGCTTCTATAGGGTGCCTCGGTGTCGATGAGAACCTAAATGATGTACGCTTAGGCTTTTAGGGTGCCTCGGCGTCGACAAAACCTAAATGATGAAAGCTTAGGCTTTTAGGGTGCCTCGACGTCGACAAACCCTAAATGATAAAACCTTGGCTTTTAGGGTGCCTCGGTGTCGATAAGAAGCTAAATGATGAAAGCTTAGGCTTTTAGGGTGCCTTAGCGTCGACAAACCCTAAATGATAAAAGCTTAGCTTTTAGGATGCCTCGGTGTCGACAAACCCTAAATGATGTAGTTTTGAATTATGAACATAGGATATGTCATCATCATCATCAGACGATGAAAGTCTCCCGGCGGAGTGCGGCTAGTGCCATGACGATCGAGGTCTGTGCGACATGCCTCACCTGGACGATGATCGGCGCTTCAGCATTAAGCTGGAGGAGACCTTCGAAGTTGAAATGGTACACAACGACGACAAGTGTTATTTTCATAATTAAGCATGACTTCAACTATTTCAACGTGTAATTTTTATCTTTTACAATTCGAGTATAGCTTATCCCATGCCATGCAAGACGCCATGTCTTGGAGAGGATGGATTTTGAAGACCATGAAATTTCTGAAACAAAGAAAATTCACCTAAGGACTCATCACGATGTGGACTTTGAAGTAAATCTATATAATTCTGAGAGCGTAACCCATTTTGGTTGCAAAAATTGGGAAGCATTTTGCAAGATGTATGGTTTTGATGAGGGTATGCTTATCACCATGGATCTTGGTAATCCTGACATCAACCAAGACAATATGGACATTTGGGTCCTTGTTGATACGCCTCCAGTTCTACCGCTATGTGAGTTTCTCAAACATAGTTATTAGCTAATTTATATTGTTTATTTCAAAATAGTTGACAGCTTATTTCCATTGACAGCTTATTTTTATTGTTCAAAGAATGTGCGGGAGATGGTAGACAAAACCCACTACACCGATGGCTCCGAATTAACAACTTGCAAGGAGAAAAATCATCTGGTTGGATTTGTACTGACATTGAGAATTACACTATCCATAATCAAACTCCTCAACATTATGGTAAATACGTGCCACTAGTGCATGTGTTCAACTACGGTAACTACCATGGAGATACCCTGGTAAGATTTTTACTATTATGACATCCGTGCATCTTTTGCATACTTCTAAAACTAGTACATCATTGCTAACTATGAAGTTATTACTATGTTTTCAACAGATAATCCCAGAGAATTGTGTGCCTCATATGATGTATCTGAAAGGTAGTGTTAATGTTTTGAACATACAGCCAAGTCGTCCTACGAATCTCAACTGTCCATACGAGATTTCTAAAAGAAGTGGAGACATGAAAATCAAAGGATGGAAAAAATGTATGGATAGTCGTAAGGAGCTTCTTGGAAGCAAAAGGAAGCGAAGCGAAAGAATTGGAGACAAGATGTTCTCCATTCTCCATAATGGAGAGTCAGGGTCTATATTGTTTTATGCTATTTTAGCTTAAATAGGGTATTTAGGTCCTGCCTAATACTGATGATCATGTGCTAAAAACAATTAAGTAGGGTTGGTTCGATGACTATCAAGATGATGATCGTATGACTTGTTATGAATAACGAGTAGAAGTTGTATGATGATGATTAGTAGGACTTGTTAGGATTAGTATTACTTCTGACAAACTCGATACTCGCGGTCTCAAGACTTGTAATGTTTTATCTTTGTTCGGTCTTTTGAATTCGGAGACTAATATGATGAATTGTATTCGGAGACTAATCTTCTATTGTATTCGATGAATCTGCTGTTGCTGTGTGCTACTGTCTATATTCTGTCAAATAATATATTTTGTAACATGTGCAAAAATCAGAAAAGTAAAAAAACCTAATATTCATACTAATGGCGCATCACTACAGAGTGCGCCATTAGTATGCCAAGTATACTAATGGCACATCCATCCGCAGTGCGCCATTAGTGTGCCAAAGCACATGGTTAAATATGGCCCCTGGGAGGCACACTAATGGCGCATGGTGTTATATACTAATGGCGCACTGGATGGTGCGCCATTAGTATACCAGATACTAATGGCGCACTAGTGGTGCGCCATTAGTAAAAATTACTAGTGGCGTGCTACTAATGGTGCACCAGTGATGCACCATTAGTAGGAAAAACTGATGCGCCATTAGTAGGCCTTTTCCTAGTAGTGTAGCTAGTACGGGGGTGTTCGGGATAGCACATAATCACTCTTGACCCAATGTCTTGGTCCGTAAAGGAGGTGTTAGTGCGGCGAGCGAGGCAATCGGACTATGCAGCTTTACCACTCTCACTTAGCCATAGGAGTTTGACAATGGGGTTGTAAGATAGCCCCTGGTGCGTATGCAGCTATCGAACTTAGATGCCTTTAGACGCCTGTCTGAACAAAGCCAGACCTTTGAGTAATACAGAAGAAATCGCTAGAGATTTAATAAGTCACCGAATTGCCGACCAGCTCTCGCCGCATCACGACAGTCAGTTTTCGGCTCTCTCTACCGAGGTGCTTAACCGGGCTAGCCAGAAACACAATCGCGGTAGTTCTCCCTTTACTACCTTAGCCGAAAACGGAACGTAAGGTAGCAAGCACAGGAGCCGGGCAACCCAACTATTGACCAAAGACGTGATTCAGAGCCGATGCATATAATGCAGTATTCGGGACGCCGGAGTGTACTCTGAGAGTATTCAGACTTTTTATTGCTGCAGATATATATATATATATATATATACATACATATATATATATATATATATATATATATATATATATATATATATACATAAACACCATTCTGATCACGGGATCAGAATAATATTCTGATCACAACCTGAACTTCCCGTGTAACGCGCCTGAACTTCCCTCTCTATGAACCCGACCTTCGGGCTATCTTCACAACCGTGGCTTCCCCCACGAATTATTCCGGTCGGTAGTGTTGTCTGGGATGTGACTGTAATCCAGATACTCATACCTGCATCTAAATGCTCATTTTGATTCGTAATTTTGCATTTTGGCGGATTCACTCTTGGGGCGGATGAACTTGTGTCTGTTTATAAGTTTAATGCATTCACTGGATGTTCTAGAACCTCCAACATGATGGGAATTTGGTGTAAGTACGAGTTTCATGGACAATTTGTCATTAATTTCAACGGATTTGATTTCGGGCTCTGTGTTCTTCGTCCGCGGGAGTGATTCCGCGGCTTTTGTGGATTTGTTATTTTTATTTGAATATAGAGGGCGGATTTGATTGCAGTAGTGAGATTGGACCGTTCATGCATTGTTAATTTGATCGGGCAGGCGAATACACCCCTGAAATCGGGCGATTGGATCTCGTGTCGGCCCGTGCTGGTTTCGGTTCTTCAATGAGACAGCTTGGTTGATTTATCATTTTGATGTCAGGGCGCAATAGGATATCGTTCGAGGTCTTGGATTGAGAAGGTGTAGTCACCCAAGTGATTAAATCTGAAAACCAAATTCGATAATGCATATTTTTCAGTGATTCTACTGTCTGTGTTACAGAGTTGGACTTCTGCACCTTTTGTGCTTGAACTTCCCTTGTTTTAATTCATGTTTTTTGGGTGATGCTGCAATACGATCTGTTCGGTTGGTGTTGTTATAAAAATTTTGTGTTTGTTTTTTTGTTTTTCAGAGTACTCATATACGTAAATGTGGAGCTGGTCCATAGATACACAAATCATCCTTTTTATATTTATTCTATCTTCGGGACTAGTTTTTTGGTTCATCCACATTCTGTGGTAGTAGTTGGACTTCTATGGTACGAGTGATTGAACTTCCTGATTTCCACATTGCAAGGTGGTGCAACATCGCGTTCTATTTTTTCTTTTTTCTTTTTGTTTTTTTTTTGTAATTTTTAATTTTCTAATTTGGGTTTTAGTTTGTTTCATGGCAACTATGGGATTATTCCCAAATATGGATGCATACCTTACTTATTTTCTTGTAACATGTTTGCATACTTCAAACAGTGGTAGAACTTCAGTATGTGTTTAACGTGAACTTACAAGATTTTTGCTTCCGTGTAATTTGTCTTTCTACATGTTCATTTGATGTTTTTTCAAAACACCAAACTTCTGTGTTTTTACAACTTGAACTTACCTTTATTTAGAACATTTGATTAGTTAACTTACGCCTTGTGCATTTTGTTTCTTCGACACTAAACATTATTATTCCTAAGGTGCTTCTTTCTTGGGTTTTTATGTCACAACAAAACTTTTCATGAATGCATGTCCATCTTTTTAACATTGATATTCCAGGACAGATTACATTCTAGAAATCAAAAACCCTTACTAGATTTCTTCTGCAATATGTTGTAACTATTGTGTAAGTGTGGGGCTGGACCACAGGCACATGCATCCTCTTTTCCCTTAGTCTATGTTTCGGTATAGTTTTTTGATCATCCACTATCTTTAGTAGGATCTGGACTTCTTTTTTATTAATGGTCGAACTTCTGGTTTTGGAGATTGCACTCCACATTTTGCAAGGCGAAGGTGCATAATGCTCTATATTTTCTTTGTTTGGTTTTCTTTGTAATTTTAATTCTCCAGATGTTTTTTTAGACTTTTGTCTCGTGAGCAATCATGGGATTAGCCCAAGTATGGGCCGAGACAGGAACGAGCCGGAGCAAGCGACGACGCGGCGTGCCGCGTCGTCGCATGCGGAGGCGAGTCCATCATATCCATGACCCCACTATCTATCTTAGGGTTTTTAGGGTTTAGGGTGCGTGCGGTGGGGGTGGAAGCAGAATAACCGCATTGCGTCCTGTCAAATCCTAGCGCGCAGCAATGCGGTAGTGCGAGGCCGAGCAGGGGGGAGGGGAGGGGGTCGGGACCCCCCTCCCCTCCCCCTGTGAGGTCGAGACAGGAACGAGCCGGAGCAGGCGACGATGTGGCGTGCCGCGTCGTCGCATGCGGAGGCGAGTTCGTCACATCCGTGACCCCACTATCTATCTTATGGTTTTTAGGGTTAGATATGAACTTCATCTGTTTTTGTACTTGAACTTCTTCTTTTTGTTTCTTTAGGGTTTATTTATTCTAATTCCTTTACTTCCTTTATTAGAGTACTTGAACTTCTATTCTTTATTTTTTGAACTTCTTTTTCTCTTGTTTTTCAGGGGCATATTTATGTATGTATGTTTCTTCCTTTAGTAGTGTATTTGCCATCTATTTTTGGTTTTGAGGATATCAGTTGTGCTGTTTTGTGATCTTATCTCATTATAATAGATGCATTCAAACGGTGCATTTGTTTATCTACACATGTATTTACAATTTTAGCTGTTGGGGGGTAAAACTGTAAATTCAGTGGCGCTGCAATTCCCACGAGAGAGATGCATTAAGTGAGTATCTCCCATCGCCACCATATGCCAGAAAACCCCTCTCCCCCTCCTCGTGTCGCTCGCACTCTCCCCCCTCTCCGTCGCTCCGCTGTCTTCCTCGCCTCCAACTCCCCCCGATTTCTCCGCCCCTGTCCCCTGCCCTCGTGCTGGAGTAACCGGCGCACGCCCCCGCTCCTATTTCTCCCCCACACCCCGCTCTCTCTCGCCCAGCCCGCTCTCTTCTGCTCTGAAGCGAGGGCGGCAACTGCCTGCGCGGTTGCAAGGTGCGCGTGGCGTCGTGGGGAGTGGAATAAACCGTCGTGGATTCCTGCGTGTGGGGGTCGTCTGGAGAGGTACAAGTGTTGCCTCCCTCCTAATGCTTGCTTCTAGTTTCGCCAGATCTATCGAGTCCGCCTCCTGTGTGCTCTCGCGTCCGCATCCTACCCCCTTCTTCTGATGGTTTGGTGGGAGATTAGGTAGGGTTCTTGTGCGTGTGGCGGTTGGATTCCATTCCCCCGTGGTCGGATTTGTCTATGAGATGCTTGTGTGTGCTATTTTATCCGTTCAGAGATGAGTGGATTTCATTTTCCCTTTGGTGATTTCAGCATTCAGATGCATGTAAGAGAGGGTGTGGTGTGATGGTTGATGGCAAATCTGATATATATAATTGTCTTAGTATTGTTGATTTCGAAGTCTAGATTGTGTCTGTCACATGCTATTTAGTTTACGGATTCTTTTTTTGTTTGTGCTTGCCTATATGTGCTACTGTTCATGTTTTCATACTTGTTGATATGTTCTAGTTGTTTCATCCTAGGGTTTCATTTAGTTGTTTTTTGTATTTGTTGTATTATTTTCTACCTGCTAACTATATGCAATCAATCCCCTGTTTTTAGCAGGTTGTTCTAGTGTTTGGAGTTGCATTCATCAAGGCGGTTGTGTTGCCATGGCTTCAAAACCATCTCTAGGTATCTTAATGTATTTGTATCTTGTATTTTGAATAGCATTATTCTCATATATGTCTGCCCATATCTTCACTTAGTATTCATGTTGGACTGCCATTCTTAATAGTGTGAACTTCTAGGAATGGTTATGTGTATGCTTTTTACCATTAGTTTGAGTTAGTAGAGTGTTTGCTTACTTTGTAGTTGATGATTTTGCAGGTGAAACTTTGTCATCAAGTGTTGTTGGACTTCCCAGATGTTTCATTTTTGTAGTGTATATCTTTTTTTGTTATCATGTTGATGGTATTGATATTTAGTTTGCATGTGAAATACTGTTTGTGGTCATGCTACATCTTTTTTATGTGCTACTTGCTTGGGTCACATAGTTGAACTTCTGGTTTTGATTATTGTTTGATTTTAATGAAATTTGGTTGAACTTCTGTTATGCACATTTTTTTACTGCTTTATTATGTATCATTGATCTTCTGGACATTCATGATATATGTAGTAGCCCCTCTGGTGTAGATTGTTTTTATATTTAGTTTGTAGATTTTTAGTTTGTTTCTTGTGTTTACTGCTTTGTTAGGTATTATTGAACTTTTGGGTATTGGACATTGTTGTAAAAGTAGAAGTTCCTTTGGTGTAGGATTGCGGATTAGAACTCAGCTGCCTTTTTAGTTGCATTTTTTGTAGTTGGTGATGAGTTGAATAGTTCTGAAAAAATGCCTGCGATCAAGATGGAGCTTCAGAGGTTAATACTGATGCTCCAATATCTGATGCGACTAAATCACCCATTATCCCTTTGACTGTGATTGCCGAGGTTGCTTCGAGCCTTGAGAATTTTTCAAGCCTTGAGGATCTTGCTTCTGCAGCTCTTGCTTCACCTAGTATGTGAAACCCCTTTTCTTTTCATTTTAAAGTTTTGAGCCATGTTTTTTAGCTTGTTCATGTCGTTTGTTTTTGTTTTTGTTCCTGAATTTTTTTATTTTTTGCTTCGATTTTTTGTGTTCTTTGCAGATGTGTCCACAGAGGAGGAAGCTGTGAACACCATCAACGATGTTTTATCTGAGTTGGGTTTATCAGAAACCCCTGCTGCTGCTGAGGAGGGGGCTCCGTCAGTCAAATGTTGTGATTCCATTCCGGATCCTTTGTGCTCTCTTCAGATGTCAGAGACGCAGTCACATTCTGTTGATGGCACTGAACCTGTCACGCAACCCAAGGATGTGCCTCTTCAGCTTCTCCTGGAGGACCAACGTAAGAGGAAGAAGCAAGAAGATTTTGACAAGAAGAGGGCGGCCCGCCTTGAGAAAGGTTCTGATGTTCCTGGATCTGTTCATGCGGCTAAGCTCACTGTTGAGGAAGACGTGCCGTGTGGCAGTGATGGCACGGTTGTCCCTATTAAGAAGAAAATCAAGAAGACTTCTGCGAGGAAGCTAGTAGTTGGTGAAGTTACTCCTCGGAGGAGCCCACGTGTTGCAAGGCCCGCAGAAGTTGTTGAAGATGAATGATTAGGCCTTAGTGGTACGCCACGCCGTAGTCCTCGTGTGCTTGCCACTGCCACGCCTACACCTTCTTCGCTTGGTGCTGGTGCATCTGGTAAGGGGAAGAAATGCGGTGTGAAGCGCAAGGTTCCACCTCCAAAGGTCAACAAGGGTGTGAAGAAGCGTTCTCGTGTTAATCCAGATGACAAGGATGATGCTGATTTCAATGCTGATGATGAGGACGACAACAATGATGCTGCTGCCTCTAATCAGGTATGAATGTCTCATGTTTACTGTTTTTAGAGCATTTGTTGCTATTGCTATAGTTTCATTGTTTTTAACACTGCCTTGGCGTACATAGCTGACCTTCTGCTCCATATAGACGAATAAATTAGCCGACGTGCTTTGCTTTTATGGTATTTCTGCCTTTGTGTACATAGTTGGATTTCTGGGTATATACATGAAGAAATTAGCTTAACTTGTTGGTATACATGTTTGATTACTGCCTTAGTGTATATGGTTGAACTTCTGCTTTTTAAATATCCAACATTTTTGAAAGCATGTTAACTTGTGTTCATACATGGTTGTACTGCCTATGTATACATAGTTGGACTTCTGATATACATGTTTGATTACTGCCTTGGTATAGATGGTTGAACTTCTGCTTTGTAAATTTCCAACAATTTGAAAGCATGTTAACTTCTGGTCGTACATGGTTGTACTGCCTATGTAGACATAGTTGGACTTCTGATATACATGTTTGATTATTGCCTTGGTATACATGGTTGAACTTCTGCTTTGTAAATTTCCAACAATTTGAAAACATGTTAACTTCTGGTCATACATGGTTGTACTGCCTATGTATACATAGTTGGACTTCTCAGATGTAGTGTGTATGTAGTCATTAGTGGAATTTTGGTAAAGGTTGTGTGTCTCATTGTTCTTCCTTTTTTCCTTGTCAATGTATGTTTTTTTCAGTATCAGGTTGTGCAGCGGCCTGAGAGGAGGAAGAGAGGAGGCAAAGCGCCTAAAGAAGTTGGCCAAGGAGGAGGTGAGGCGAAACGTTTTAACAAGACGGTTCGCTGCTCACTGAAAGAGGTCAAGACGTGTGCGGAAATGCTACAACTTAGGCACAAGACGAGGGTTATCAATGTTGGTTTTGGTTGTGTGTTTGACTTGAAGGTTGATTCCAACATTTCTCGTCCTTTGATGGGCAACATCTACACGAGGATTGACCATTCAACCATGATTTTGGACATGGGTGAGGTGAACAAGGTTATACGTATTACAAGTGATGCTATTCACCATCTCTTTGGGTTCCCTCAAGGTAATCATACCCCCCTAGGCCCTCGAATGATGGTTTTGATGATGCTGTTATGAGGTTGAAGGGCAAGCTTGGGTATGCTAGGAGTGACGACATCAAGACAAAGGATTTGCGGAATATCCTCGCTGAACTTGTGAAGGATGAGACGAAGGATGATCTTACTCTGTAGGTGTTTTACCTTATTGTTTTCATGAAGGTGGTTATCCCTGGAACGTCTACACGAGTGTCCAGGGAGGCAGCAATGGCCGAGAACCTTGTGTTTGAGGACATGGCAGACATGGACTACTGACAGTTGGTTGTTGACGATATTCGGGGTGCTGTTGTTAGGTATCAGCAAGGTACTAGCAGAGGAAAAGCTGTCACAGGCTGTGCCATCGCGCCGCTTCTTATGTATCTGGACTGCCTTATCATTGGCAAGACGCCTAATATTGACTTGAGGACCCCTCGCATCAATTTCATGGATCAGGCCAAGCTTCTTGAGCTTGCTGCGGCTGACTTGGTCACGAAGGGTGATGCTGACCCAGCCAACTGGGTGTTTGGGAGACTGCCTGTGAGTGTTTCTATGCATTATTCTTTCCTGTGTAGTTTAACTTGAACTTCTGGTATTGTCTTGTATATATTTGTTCCCATGTTCCTTCATTTGTTTTCTGATGCGTTGACTTTTTTTTTGTATGCAGTGGAAGACACAGGCTGAGGTTGTGTTCTTTAGGGTTATTGAACGTCCTGTTCTAACTATGCCTCGTTCTTCCGGCCTAGGGAGTGGAATTTCCCCAAGATTTGAATTCTCCTGGGATGTTAATACCGGTGCCCCCTGTAGATCCAGGAGGTTCTTCTGCCCGTGTGAGTGCTGCAGGTGGCGTTTCTTCCGGGAATTTGTTTGAAGCTGCCAATGTTTCTCTGGTTAGGATTGATAGTCTTCTTGAAACTGTTTGTGGGGAGTTGGCTCGTGTTCCTTCAACTGCTGAGCGTCTTAGTCGCATTGATGGGATTCTTCCTCTCGGACACGGATTTGATGCTGAGTCTTCGAAGGGGGTCTTATCTATTGAAGCTAAATTTCTTGAAGAGCTTCGTCAGAGCACTTCCCACGTCCGGACTAGCGTTGGGCTGTTCAAGGAAATGCAGGATGCTCGTTGCAAGCCTTTTGAAGATGAGGCAAGTTTTGTTGTGAGACAGATTCAGAGGCAGGATTCTGTTCTTTCGGGTCATGAAGGAGGCCACGTGGAGCGTACCAAAGAGGTTTGTTTATGTTGGCTTTTGATATTTCTTTGCAGTAATGTTTAATGTTAGCTTTCAGTTATTACTGTTTGTAGTCATAGGCGACCGTTATTGATTTCATGTGTCGTAAACCGTTTCTTTTTAGCACTAGTGTTCCTATGTGACCTTCTCTGTTTATATAACCTGAAACTTCAACTGCTACAACACCTGAACTTCCATGACTGGCCCTTTTTTGTTCCCTTTTGTATCTTAGAGTAGTTTGATATCTGACCTGCTATTTTTACTGTATTTGGACTTCCATTATATGTCAGTTGTGATAGCTGACCTTCTCTGATTATGCAATCTGAACTTCTGTTGACTAGGTATTTGTTTTCTACATGATTTTTTTGCAGGCTGTTGATGATGATGCTAGGGTTGAGGAGGATGTTTTACCTGCGCATGAAGTTGCTCCTGTGCATGAGGCTGCCCCTGTGCATGAACCTGCTCCCGCTAGTGGTGTAATAGTTGATGAGGTTCATGGCAGTGAAAATAAGGTACCATTTTTTCTTGTCCATTTGTCTTGTTGCCCCTGATACGGACTTGCTGCCCCTGTGCATGAGGTTCAATCAGCACTTTGTAATGACTTTCTGTTTCTTTTTTGCAGCAGCAGAATGATGATGTTAGTGTTCCTCCAGAGAAGGTTGCAGACATGTCCGTCTCAGGCACCGGCTGCTCCGACGGGGTGGTCCTGACTGAACCTCAGTTGTCCATTGGCGCTGAGGTTTCTGATGCTGAGCAGGGCAAGACAACCGGAGACATCATTTTGGAGAAAGATCATGTTGAATCTGCTGCTGAAACTGGTGGTAGTGCTGCTGCAAGCTCGGAGAAGTCTCCTGCAGCAGAGCCATCAGTTGATGTTGATGCTGTACAGGCACAACCAAATGTTTTTCTTGTTTCAGATTCTCCAGTTGCTCCAGCTGCTGCTGGTGTCCTTCCCGACGACGCTGCAACATCTACTGGGACGACGATGAAGATACCGAAAGCGATAGCTATGGAGAGGAGGTTGATCATTCTAGTGCTGCCACTGGTCTAGGCAAGGATCCATGAAGAGAGGAGCATGCTTCTCTCTTCTTTCCCCATCCCCTTCCCTCTTTGTTGTTTGGTTTAGTCCATGATATCCCCTGTGAACTGCCTGTGTGGTCTAAGTTGAACTTTTGGTTTTGTTGTTTGTCGTGTGGGTTGTAAAGAATGTTAAGTGAACCTGTTTTCTATGTGGGTGGAGGTTTGTAATGCATGGGTTGTGATGTCTATGATGTCGTGGTTTTATCTTTTCTGATGTAGCAGCTGAGATGTGCTTATGTTTTGAATGTTTGTGCTTGAATGTTGGTCTGAATTGAAACTGTCGTGAATCTATGTGCTTTGGAGTGTGGCTGTTAATTGCTATTTTCTTTTTGGTGAGCAGATAGCGACCTTGCTGTCGTCCGAAAGAAGGTTGATGACTTTTATTATAGTGTAACTAGGCTTTGGAATGATCGTTCCAAGAGGTGAGTGCAGCTGCTCAATATTTACATCATCCATGTACCCCCTGTGAACTGCCTGTGGTTTCATACCTGAACTTCTCAACTCTATGTACCTGAACTTCTTTATTTTTACTTCTCTGGTGCTGAACTTCTGGCCTCTTTTGTACTGTACCGCCTGTTGTGATATAGCTGAACTTCTGTGCTAACATGTGTTATGAACTTCCTGAGTTCCTGTTGCTGAACTTGTTTTACTTTCTATTCGCTTGTTTTAGAGAAATGATTATGTTCCGAAACAAGGAGTGTGAAGCTTCTGTTCAAGAAGTCGCAATATCTTTTGGTCCTCGCGGAATGCTTACATCTAATGTGGCTGAGTGTGCACTCTACTGTCTACGTGCGAAGTACCAGGTATCGGATAAACTCATCCTGCCGTATTGGGTTTGTGTAAGTCAACCATACAGTGATTTCTTTTCTGTTTTGTTCCTTACCATTTTAGTTAAAACTTGTTTGTCTCATTTTTGTATTTTTTCATATGTTGGTGTTGTCTGCATTATTTTAGGACAAGATTTTCAGAGGTCAATTTGATTCCCGTGTGAGGAAGTACTTCATGGCGAGTGGTCCAGATAGCATGGATGCACATGATTTGGTATGCAATATCTTGTTCTTTGCCTCTGTATTAGTTTTGCAGTACGATCCACTGTGTTAATGTTTGTTTTACCGTTCTGATATTAATTCCCAGTTTTTAATGATTCGTGTGTTTATGATGCTTCAGGTTGTTTTCCCTACTTTTAACCCGCCTGAGATTCCTGCTTCCATGGGTGGTGTCGGTCATTGGGTGTCGATATTCCTTGACCTGAAGAATTCAAGGTTCCAGCTTCTCAGTTCCTACTATGGACCAGGAGATGAATGTGCGGTACGCCTGTTTCGGTGGATGACCGAAAACATCGAGAGGCTTTGGAATGATGCCAACAACGATAGGGAGACACCCTTCAGTCCTCTTACCATCGACAATTTCCCTCTGGATTGGATTGGTGTCCCCCAGCAGCAAAACAAGTATGAGTTCCATGTTTTCTCTTTATCACATCTGTTTAACTGTAGTTGTACTTAAGCTGCGAGATGTTTAATTCGTTGGCTTTCTTTTTCTATTCTAACACTATTCTTTTACTTTGTTTGATGACAGTATCGACAGCGGATTCTTCATGCTTATGAATGTTAATTCGTATCATGACGGGGTTCTTGCATATTATTCCCATGGGAATATCGGGGATATCAGGAAGACGTGGCTGTACTCAATCGCTTCTTCTAACCTGTTTGAGACAGACTTCCAAGCTCTGTTTGGCTACTACACATGTAAGTATTTGGAACTTGGACTGCTTACATGCACTGCTTCTTTTATTCTACCTGAACTTCATATTTTTCTCTGAAACTTGGACTTCTGCTTGAGATCTGGCTGGGCTGCTGGTTTCCGAAGGAGAGGAGCATTTTCTTTGTACATGAACTTCATTTCTATCTTTTTCAATTTTGCTTGTGTGTTTTGTTTCAGTAATTTATGTCCTTCCATTGATTAAATGGACATGAGCATTTTCTTTTCTAATTGAACTTCAGAGATGATGCCTTTCTATGGTTTTGTTAGCTGTGGTTGAATGATTTCCAATTCATCGGTTTATCCTGAACTGTGCCTCTGGTTGTGCCTGAACTTCATTTAGTTTTTTACTGCAACTAATTTTTTTAGGTCAGCTTGAGTAGTAACCATGTGATCTTTATTAGTTGGACTGCACATTGTGATGTTCCTGAACTTCAGTTGTATTTTAATGGTGATGTTTTCTCTTCCTTTTTTCTTTGAAAGTGGATCCGTTGGAGTTGACCTATTACCACTACTCATTCCTCGGGTCACAAGAACACCAGCCTAGGGAGGAACCGATCAGTACAGCTCCGATAGAAGATGATAGACCTCGGACCCTCATTCCTTCCAAGTTGGGGAAGCAGGCTGGTGGTATTCGTGGTACTCCAAAAAACCCTTGCTACAGGAAGGCTGATGCAGTCAAAGCAACCGAAGAAGAAGTGATTTCGTCCGATGATGATTTTGAGAAGATTGCTTACCCGAAGAATGCTAAATGTGCTGCTGGTACTGTTGCTGGTAGAGGTGGGAAGAATGCTGTCATCACCAGGAGGAAACCGGCAGTTGAGTCTGGGAACATAACTTCCTCCAAGAGAGCATCAAGATTGCCTTTAAAGTGGCGTTCTCCTGTCGCTCCCCTGAAAAAATATAGTTACCCTCATCTATCCGAGGCCCGGAAGTTGAAACAGTATGTGCTGAGTAAAGATGGTCTGGAGAAGTATTCTGACTGAGTTTTCTTCTTCTTTAACTTTGTTGCTGCTAGAGATGCTACTCTGTGTCTGAAACTTCTGTTGTTGTATAGTATGTGGGCTTCTCTTCATTTCTCCCTTGCCTTGGAGTTATAGTGTCTGAACTTATGTTGTTGTATTATCTGAACTGTCGTTGTTGTAGTATCTGAACTTCTGTTTTATGTCTCCTCTTTGCCTTTTGAGTTATAGTGTCTGAACTTCTGTTTGCTGTTGTATCTGAACCTCTAATATTGTTTTACCATCCTTTTGTATTCTGCAGGACAAGCTACTGCATGTTTACCATCCCTGCGAATGTGATTGACCTCACAGGACGTGTCCTTTATACGCTTTTCGGTGAAGGACAACAGATGGAAGGAGACATAATGGATCATCTCATAAATTTGTGGAAGGATAAGCCGGAGACCTCTGAGATATTCACTAATGCTCACAGGGTTGTACTTAGTCCCTACTTCATACATGCTTTAGTTCTTTGCACCCCTATCTCCTTCTTTTTGCCTTTGTTTTGTTGTAGTGGCATTTGGGAGGTGTTTTAGTTGTGTTTCTGTGAATGCACAATACTGCCTAGAGTATGATTTCTTCAGTGCAACAGTTCCAAAGTTTGATGCAAAAAAATCTGCTGGTCTCCTCCCAATGTTTGTTCGCAAGGAAGAAGACCTTCTTAACGCAAAGCTGGTTAGTTTTTCTTAACTCTTGCTTTTTTTAATTTCATGTGCATCCTTTTGCTGAGTTTGTCAGGAAGTTTTTGTTCATGCCGGTTCTTCAGTACATATGCTTTTATAGTTTGTGTTCACCGGTCCTTTCATTCTTGGCATGTTTTCTTGATTCTATTCAAGACAATTGGCACAATGGCGCACTACAGTGTGTACGTGATGAATAGATATCGTGGGAGCATTGACATCCCTGATTCACTTCCTTACGATAATGCGAAAATGTCGCGATCGAGTTTCCACGAGGACTGCCAAAATATCGTGAGTGTTTCTTAGCCTGAACCTCCTTTCACATTCTCTTGTTTGACACGAAGTTTATTATGCCTTGTGTTGACAAAATATGTTGCTGTCTCTGTTTTATACTGCTTGAACTGACTATCTTTTAGAAGTTGAACTTCTGCTATTTTGTTGAGGTGGATCTTATGCAAGTGTCGCTTTTTTATGCACATGAACTTAACTATTTTGGTTAATATGTTTTTAACTTGTTCTAATTTTGTTATTTCCGGTAGATCAAGAGATTTGTTGGCTTGCTCAAGGAGGTGTATGACAAGGCTGCGTACAAGGCGAGCAAGCAGCCTAACTGGGTGACTATTGCAAAGAGGCCGACTTTCATCGATGTTCCGAAGCAGAAGAGTAATGATTGTGGTTTCTTTGCCGTGAAGTTCAGCTCTTCGTATGATGGCGATGAGATTATTGAAGATTTTGGTGATGTGGAAGTATGTTCTGTCTTTGTTCTTGTCTCATCATCCTTTGAGTTTTCTTATGTGTTTTTGCTGAGACGCTCCTGCTCTGGTTTTAGATATCCGTTACTAAACCATCGTTTCACCTTTCTTTGTTTTGTAGGCTGCTATAGATGACTAGAAGGCTGAGGTCATGCACACTCTGATTTTTAGCAAGAAGAATGAAGTCGTGCGTTCAGAGCTCCCTAAAGAGATCCAGTCCTTTGGCCCATGAATTCGAAGCATTAGTTTCATTGTAGATTTGATTTTGTACATATTTTTAGGTTTGATAATGATTGGAACAATTCCGTAAAGATTTGGTTGTAAGAATGTTTTAGTGATTTGTGTATCTATAGGTGCAACACTATTACTTATGATATTGTGGACAAATGTATTTGCTATGAAGAATGATTTGGCTTTGTGAATTTCAATGTACTGCGTTGTTTTTCAGTATCCATGTCTTGAATGTTTTTGCCCCAACAGATGTACCTGAACTTCTTCCTCTGTTTTGGTTGAACTGCTTGATTTTTTTTGTGTTGTTTATTTTTGGGCCCCCAGCATATGATCGTAGACTTGAACTTCTGCTTTGAGATGTGGTTGGGCTGCTGGTTTCAGATGGAGATGATATTCTATGTTGTGTAATGTATTGGTAATTTTCAACCCAACCAATATGTATGCTTATGCGTAGATTCTATATTTGTTTTTTTGTGTTTTTTCAAGTGCGAATGTATTTCATATGTAACTTTGTGCAGAAATATTGTTGATGTTTCTTTATCTTTTGTCGGCATTGTACATGAACTTCTGCACGTATCCAAGCAGAACTTCACATTTGAACGCGTTGTCTTAGGCTTGCTAACTATAGTTTATGCTGCAAAACTTTATTTTTTAAGCATATTTTTTCCTACATCGGTTTTACATACCAGAACTTCTTCTGTAAGCTGACCTGAACTTCAAAACTGTATGATTATTTGTTGGTTGCTCTTTTATGGAATACAACACGAGCAACTCCTGCCATAACATACCAGAACTTGTGCAGTAATATTACTTGAACTTCACAATGTATGTTTTTCATGTTTGTTCTTGCTTGCAGTTTCATGCAATACATCACCAGCACATCACTTCCTGCCATAACATACTAGAACTTCTGCAGTAATATTACTTGAACTTCATTGTGTATGTTTTTTCAATTTATTACTTCTTGCACTTTCATGCAATACAACACCAGCACATCACTTCCTCTCATAACATACCAGGACTTCTGCAGTAATATTACTTGAACTTCATAGTGTATATTACCAGGGGATGACATAATGTTCTGTACATTGACATGACATAAGTTTGCATTATGTTAATTGACCTATTCTAACTGTTCATGAGCCTTGCGCTCCTCCTAGGCTTTGGTGGTAGAGGTTTTTGCTTGACATGTACCTCTTCCTCTTCATCGTCCTCTTCCTCTTCATCGTTGTCTTCCTCTTCATCGTCGCATTTCACTTTCTCTTCCTCTTCGTCTTCCTCTTCTTCGACGGTGTCTTCATCTTCGTCTTCCTCTTCATCTTCCACCACTTTCTTGTTGTTGGCTCTAGGTCTCGCTTTCTGCTTCTTCTCTGGCATTTTGCTTGTCTTTCCAGCATCTGCGCGCTCGGGCATGTTCTTGCATTATGTGGTTCATACTCCTTGCATATGCTACAAAGTCTGCTGCTTGCTTTATTTGGGTGTGGTCTCTTCTTTTGTTCCATAACTTTGGGCTGCTGTTTTTGAGATTTGGGTTGCTTGACCTCCTCAGCATTGTTTGTTTCCAAGAGTGTTGGACAGGTCAGCTTGTTGTATCCCGCAACCTGGTTGCACACACTGCATTTCCTATGTCCAAGTGGCACTCCGTTCTCATCGAGCACGACGACTCTTCCTACAGGTGGTGCCTTTATTTGAGCTCTCTTGTCACTTTTCTTTGCTGCAGTAATTTTCTTCCTACCCTTTGTTTCAGAATACAGCGGCAATTTCATCGTCTCGTGCTGTCGCTACTCCATTGAATAGCCATCACCCTGCTTGCATTGGTTGGCTTCAGCACCGGAGTTGAGCATTTCAGCTGCATAATAATGAAGGTCATCTTCAATTTCAGCGTCCTCTTCAGCCATCCTTTTGTCAGCATCTGCTTGATTTGCTGAATGTATTGCATCAAGCTCTTCCACAAGCCTCTTGAGAACATAGTAGGCTCTTTCATATTGCTAGTCACATCTCATCGCTTTCTTGTTAACCATCAAATTCAGCTGCAGCAAGATGTCTTATCTCGATAGCCTTGAGCTGCCATCCGATGCAGTTGTGTTGTAGTCCCTTGTATCAAAGGTTAGTTGTGATCTTGCAGTCTTTGTGTACCGTTTGAGGATATACTTGTTTGGAAATTTGTCAGGCTTGAGGTAGTCCAGCATGTTCATGATGTGAAGGCAGAATAGGCCTGCATTTTGTGATGAATGTAGAATACATAGTTTGTGAGCCAGCAATGAGTTTCATAATTTTTGATATGATACTACTAGTCTAGCTATTTAATGAGTTTGTTTTTTCGCTCACCTGTGTGTGTCCAGAGCTTGCATTCACACTCGTATATTTCATTCTCTGGGTCAGCTACAACCTGGAATTCATGCTTTGACCAGGAAAATCTTTCTTCATCATCATGGACAGGCTTGTTGTGGTAGTACACAAGGTACTTAGTGGGCTCTGTTGTACGCTTTGCGCGAAATAGTGTGGCCTTTCTCATCCTATTCCTCATTTCGGTGTACACGGCTCTCATGTACTTGATAGACATGTCTTCCTCGTAGCCGTAAGTTGTTTTTGTCACAGGAATGGTCTGCACATGTCAAAAAGTGAGATATTAGTCAAAGCAGAGTCATGGGTTTCATTTTTTTAAATTCAAAGTGCACATATTGAAGGTAAAACAGAACATGATGGGGGTGTTTTGTACTTGTCATCATACCATGCTGGTCATTGTTTGCTTGCTCTCCTTCTGCATCCGAGTTTGTATGCAAGCATTGACCCGCCTAGCAAACTTGTGTAGGTTCTGGGTCCCCTTGACAAACCCTTTCTTTAGCACGTGGTTCATGCTCTCGCTTCGTTGTGTGGAAGTCATTCTAGCACAGATAATGTTCTTGTAATATGCTAAAATCCACATCTTCCTATCACTCCAGAGCTGCATCATCATCTGGTCGTTCTCCAGGTTGTAGTTGTGCACGAGTTTAGCCCAGGCATCTTCAAACTCCGTTGGCATCAGCGGCCAGTTTAAAATAGCTGTGAACTCCCCTTTGAATGTTTTATACTTTTTGTACAGCAACGCGAGGTATTCCCTGTACTTCTTCATGATGTGCCAACAGCATAGCTTGTGGACGGTGTTTGGAAATGATTGTGGTATAGCTTTCGCCATCGATGGGCATTGGTCTGCATGAATTAAAAAAATGAAACTTGATTCTTTTTTTGTACTGATGGTGAACTTATGTTGTACAAGTACTTGAACTACACATCTTGGCAGTATGGTATCTAAGAATGTCACATGTTTTTTTCTTTACAACAGTGTTGCTGAACTTCTGTGGTACCAGTGCTTGAACTTCACAGTTAGTAGTAGGACAAAACTAGTAGTGTCGCAATCAAATTTTTTCTTAAAGCATTGTTGTTGAACTTCTGTGGTAGCAGTGCTTGAACTTCACACAAATAACTATATTTTTCTGAACATGCTACATATATTTATCTTACAGCTTTGTCCTTGAACTTCTATGATTCATGTATTTGAACTTCACATTCATAACTAATTTGTTTCTAAGCATCTGACAGATAATTTTGCTTTCTTTGTACTGCTAGTTGGACTTCTGTGCTAACAGTGGTTGAACTGCATTCTTTACATTATTTTCAGACAAAACCAATGTACCCAACACAGACCCATAGACTGAAAAGATGTTGAAACTTGAAGAGTTTTTTTTTGAACTCACTTGTTAGAATGCAAGTTGGGTGCTTGTTGTTCATGCACCATAGAAATGTATCGAACAACCACTTGAATGACTTTGCATCTTCGTCTCTTATCAGGGCAACAACAAATATCATTGACTGTAAGTGATGGTTTGTTCCAACAAACACTCCCAGGGGCATATGAAATCTGTTGGTCTTGTAAGTTGTGTCAAATGTTATGCAATCGCCAAAGTCTTGATAGGCTCCTCGGCAGCTTGCATTGGACCAGAAAATGTTTTTAATTGACTTGTCCTTGTCCACTTGGATGTTATAGAAAAACTCATCATTTATTGCCTTCATGTCTTTGAAGAATGAAACAAGTTTCAATACATCATCCAAATCATCTTTCCTTGCATTCATGGCTTTCCTGCAAATCACATGCAAACATGCATTTGTTTATTTTTTTGCTAGCAAAGGGTTGTGAGCTAGGATGCTATTTTACATTGCAGTATGTGGGTGTTTGAATACTTACTGGTTTAGCAGGTCTCGCCCGGTCATGCTTAGGAAGTAGCTTCCATCTTCATTTTCAGATAGCATGGACATGATTGTTGTGTGCTTCACATCATGGTACTGCAGGAGCTTTACGTACTCCAAAATAGTGGGGTCATAATTCTTGTATGACTGCAAAAATACCAGCATGTCATCAGTTTGCATGAGCTGGTGATTATGATTGTACTCAATGTCCACTGCCACACATGTGTCATCCTCCTGCACCTTCACCCTCATTCTTGCATTGCAGCCCGTCCTCTGTGATGTTTTGTTTCGCTTCCTGTTGGCCTCTAAAATAGAAGATGTGTGTATCCCTTGGAAGGCGTAAACAAAATACTTGTGGTTGTCATTTCCTCCCGTCTTCCTGATTCCAAAACCAGCGTGTCTGGCGTATCTGTTATAAAATTCCCTTGCTTTGTCTGCATCTTTGAATCGCATCTTTAGTCTTGATATTAGATAATACGGTAGATCCGGCATCCGCAGAAACAGAAAATAATAATTCAAACACCACATTAAAATGCAGTTTATGAACTTGTTATCCTGGAGGGAGCAGAAATTTTGCAGATAATACAAGATGCGTATATAAATATTTTTTGTTTCACTTATGTGCGTGTATGATCGCAACTCCGCCGGTGTCGGCTGCTGTCCCTCTGGGATGGGGCATGGCGGAGTAATCATAGCAGGATGCAGCAGTGGATCATGAGGAGGAAGGAGGGCTGAAGATGGCCCCTCTCTTGTTTGCGTCCTTTTTGCTTGAAGTGGTTGTGGAGGTATTGCGATCCTGGTCTTGGTTTGCTCTTTTGTTTTGTGAAGCAATCCATCTACCTTATGCCCCGTACAATTCTGACTTGTAGCAGCAGCAGGATCCAACGGTGGTAGTGTGCAGAGCACTCTCCTCTGTGTGTGTTGCTGTTGGATTTGTCCTAGGATCCGGTTTAGTTGCTTCGCTTTGGCATTGATGAGGCACACCAGGATAACCTCTAGAGTTACACGCAGGACTTGAGCTAACCCCCTCCTCCATCGGCGTGCTTGGGAGTCTGCTGGTGGATACAAAGAATCCGCGGGGGATTTCCGGCGTCACCCAATTAGGTGGAGGCGCAAACTTGTGCGAATAGGGCTGTGACCCAACATCTTGTAAGTATCCGTGTGTTTCGGGTGTCATCCATTTTTGGTCTGGAGCAGGTTGGTAATGATGTTGGTGCGTTTGAGGTGTGACCCATTGAGGGGGTGGTGCAACGCGTACAGGCTTTGGATTGTGTACTTGCTGCTGGGAACTTCTAAGCTTCTTCACGCGTCTCTCGTCTTGCTGACATAAAAGAAAAAATGTCGATTAGCACACAAGTTATATCTGCCTATACCTTTATAACTGAACTTAGCATTATTCACAGCCTGAACTTCTCATATAAAAGTGGTGAGAGCCATCACACTATGCACTGAGCTAAGCATCTGCCAATACCTTTGTACCTGAACTGAGCACCCCTTTACAGAATGAACTTCACATCCTGTTTTTTAATTCTACAATATTTGATTACTTATATGTACCTGAACTGAGCACTGTCCACAACCTGAACTTCTTGTTTTGCAAAGGGGAAATACTGTCTACAGTTAAAAAACTTGAACCTTCATGAATTTGAATGGTTGGACTGCTAGTGCATACCAACATGACCTTCATGTCATATCACATGCATGTTCTATTTTCCTTTTATTTATTTTTTGCACAGAACCAGATACATACCAACCTGAACTCTAGCACACTTACTAGCTGAACTTCACATGGCTTTTCCACATGTGAATGTGAATGCAGGCAGATTTTATAGTGTTTGTAGCCTGGACTAAGGCTCACAGACTACCAGAACTTCACATGGCTGTAAGCAAATAACAAACCAAAGGAAGAAAGAAGTTCAACCATACCCTGGCTAGAAGTTCGACCAACCTTTTTCCAGCAGTTGATAGGCCACCTTGAGAAAAATTCATCGTGGAGGTAGGAGAGGAACCGGATGGCAATCCATGTCTTGCAGGGGGGCGCGAAGTTCATATGCACGAAGCAAGAAGATCAGAGAAGGCAAGATTGAAGAAGAAGGCAAGATCAGGGAGGAAATTCATATACCGTTCTTAGATTTGAAGGCGCCGCCGGTGCAGCCTCCGCCGCCGAGATGCTTCCTTGGGTGCGTTGTTCGCCGTAGGTTGCGCCTTGGCCATCACGAGCACTGCCAAGCCGCATGGCGGTGACGACGGACCAAGGATGAGGCTTCCGGAAGTCCATGGCGGCCGTTCGTCGCAGAAATTCGGTGGCTTCGCCGGTTCCGCCGGCTCCAGGAGACGCGGTCTGCCTCGCGCCGGTGTCCGCCGTCGCTCGCTCGCCCACGCCGACGGTCGGGCAGGAGGTGGAGTTAGAGGGGGCGGAGCTTGATCCGGTCGGCCAGGATCTGGAGAAGGAAGGGAGGCGCTGGATCCGGCGGATTTTCGGCAGCGAATCATGGCGGAGATCAAGGGGAGGAGCGGCGAGGAGGGGGGTTGGGGAGGGGCGGCTCAATCGGGATCGGGGTCCAGGTGGGATTCTGTCGGGCCGGGCCGGCAGTCCAGGGAAGTTTGG
This sequence comes from Triticum dicoccoides, assembly GCF_002162155.2. Classification (NCBI taxonomy): domain Eukaryota; kingdom Viridiplantae; phylum Streptophyta; class Magnoliopsida; order Poales; family Poaceae; genus Triticum; species Triticum dicoccoides. The sequence goes on along the minus strand of NC_041382.1, from coordinate 235,999,338 downwards.
GAACCTGTCTTCGGACCCTATATAGGGCTGCTGTGATCCAAATAACTATTCTAATCCTGGGATTAGAATAGTGATGTCATATATATATATATATATATATATATATATATATATATATATATATATATCACCCAGGGTGCAGAATAAGTTATTCTTCACCCGAGGTAATCTTACGATCGCTTCATAAACAAACTACGTTTGGAATACAAATAGTTACATTCATATTAATTCACTACATAAAATTTGGTATAAGAAAACAAAAAAAGGTTATAAGACCAAAAATATTGCATTTTTATGTATGTTTTTACGTTCGTAACTTTACATATATATATATATATATATATATATATATATATATATATATATATATATATATATATATATATACACATAAACACTATTCTGATCACAACCTGACCTGCCTCGCTAGTAGTACGTTGAACTTCCCCCTGTACTAGGTTGAACTTCCGCTAACATTGCCCAAATGGGGCTTGGGATATACCGTTGGAAAGCTATGGACACCAATATCATGACCCAACTTAATTTTTTGACAAAATATAAGCGGTTTAAGAGCAGTATTGAAAACCGTTTTTCCTTCACACAAAAAACGTGAATCGTATTTTCGATCGCATTTCTAAACCGTTTATCGGAATGAGGCATATAATATGGCGTTGGAAAGATGCTGCAAAACCACTCCTTCCACATGTTGAAAGTTTTCTCTAATTCCCTATGTTTAAAGAGTAATTTGAAAAAACGTAAAATTTCGTTTGTTCGAACAGTTGAGTTCGTATTTTCGATGTCATTTCTAAATGGCTAATCCATTTGAGGCATATGATATGGCGTTGGAAAGCTTATGAAAATGCGCTACTTTTTCATCTTGATAGTTTTTTTCTAATTTTGAATGGTTTAAGAGTAATTTAGAAAATGGTCCAAGTCCTACCGAGCTCATATTTTCGAGCTAATTTTTTAACCGTGCGTCTGAATGCAGCAAATGATACGGCGTTGGAAAGCTTGAGCAAATGCAAAACTTTTTGGTGTATATTGTTTCTCCCAATTCTTTACGGTTTTAAGTCAGTTTTGAAAATAGATAAAAACGTATTTTCGCCGTATTTTCTACAAACTTTATCGGAATGGGCAAAATAATATATCGTTGAAAAGCTACGAAAAATGCGAAACTTTTTCATGTTGATGGTTTTCTCGAATTCCTAGTCGTTTTCAAGTAATTGCGAAAATGGCGAGATCATTCGTTCTGCCTTTATCGCGAAACAGATTCTTCGAAAATGCACCGCGTGAAGAACCTGAACTTCTCGGCATGTCTAATTGAACTTCACTCTGTTTTTCACGTGCTTTTTTTTGCTCGTAGATCTCCATCCACTGCTAGTAGCCCACCATCCATTCACCGGAATTGAGCAGGTGATATACAGATGGAAAGCCGCTGTAAACACGCAACTTCCCCGTGTTGATCATTTTTTCATACTCGAGACGATTTTAAAAGTTTTTCATCTCAAATTCATTCACTATAGTAGTCGAACTTCCTGCTGTTTTCATGTTGAACTTCTGTGACGTAATTTCGTTTGTAATTTTCTCATCCATTTCGACAGTGTTACACAAATGATATTCTTTTTGTACAAACCTCTCTCACAATATTTTTTTTAACTTTCTCCGTCGTAGGACTTGAACTTATAACAACAAAACTTTTAGCCTTTGCTTTTTTATTCTTTTCTTAAAATAAATGCACACCGTGTAATACGTGAACTTCTGGCAGTTATCAATCTAGACTTCTCTCGGTTACGTGAATATATCTTAGTTTTTTTAATGATTTTCTTAATCTTTTTTATGAATTTTGAAGCGCTCTATTTTTGAAAGTTGAACTTCTTGTTATTTTTTGAACTTCTTGTTTCCATTCTTTAATAACGAGGGAAATCTGAATTTTCTATAATCATTGAACTTCTCCATCTTTCTAATTTGGACTTTCTGGTTTTATTACTTTTAGTAATGGAAAAATCCTACTTTTTGATAGACATCGAGCCCCTTCGTTAAATTTGAACTTCTAGGTTTATTTTAATAGAACTTCTTCATTATTTCGACTAGAACTTATTGGTCTTATTCTTTAGTAACCGAAAAAATGAGTTTTCAAATAAATATCAAACTGCTCTGCTTTAAAAAATTGAACTTCTTGGTTTTATTATTTAGTAACAAGAAGAAACTGAGTTTTTAATATTTATTGAATTACTTATTTTTTAAAATTGAACTTCTTGGTTTTTATCTTTAGTATTGGGGAAAAATGCCCAAAATGACATTATTTTTTGTCTTTGTTTTTTGAACTTCTAAATCCTAGGTTTTAATATACTTTGAACTTCAATGTTATTTTAATCTGAACTTCACTTTTTTGTGTAAAGTTTTTATTTTTTATTTTTAAATAAACATGATTTTGAAATATTTTATTTTTGATCTTCATGGTCAATTCTTTAATTCCTTTTTTTAAATTTCAACTTCTTCATTTTATTATTTAATAACGAGAAAACATCTAAGTTTTTTTAACATTTGAACTTTTCTCTTATTTTACTTTGAACTTCTTAGAGAAAAATATGGTTTTAAATAAGCAAACAATTTTCTAGGTTTTTACCTTTGAACTTCTAGGTTTTTTAACCTTCTCGGTTATTTCAAATTGAACTCCTAGGGTTTTCAAATTTGAACTTCTACGTTTTTTGACCTTCTTGGTTCTTTCAATTTTTCTAGTTTTCTATAAATCCATTTTATAAATTTTTTGAGTTGGTCTGTTATTTTGAGTTGGCCTTCTCTCTTATTTTTTAAAAACGAGGAAAATCTAACTTTTAAAAGCTTTGGTTGTTTTCTAGAAACGAGAAAATTCCAAAATTTTAATGTGCATCGGACTACTTTGTTATTTTATTTTGACCTTCTTGGTTTTATTTTTTAGAAATAGGGAAAATCTATTTTTTCTCTCTGTGTAGTCCTTTTTTATTTTGATGAATTTCTTCTGTATTTGGCACATGTGAACTTAGAAATTTCTGAAACATGAACATGTGGAGAAAAAATTCATTTCTGTCCCTACATGATTTATGTTTCAGGTTTATAAGTTTTTTCCCATGTGTTTTTATGTGAGAGACTGAATGAAATTTGCTTTATTTTTTTCATTCAAGATTTGACTTTTTTGAATGTTATTTTTCTTCTTTTATTGTCAAGTATTTCATATTTTGAACCTTAACCGTTCTTGTTTTTTGTACTTTAAGTAGTGAAAACATTAGAGTAAGTAATAACATTATAGAAAATAATTTCCAATTCTTTTATAAAGTTCTAGTGTGAATCGGAGTTAAAAAATACAAGATTTATAGCTGACCGCGAGCACCAGGTAAATAGAACGTTTGCTTTTTCTCTGAACCACAAGTTATTTTTATCACTAAATAGTCGCACACATTCCTTATCCTCTCACACAACACACGTTTCTTATCCACACCACGTAGGCACACTACTCGTTTATCTCTTTCACTCCATATTTTTTCGCTTTATCTTCTTCCTGGTAACGCCCAAATTAACTATGCAAGCAAACACAAGCAGTAGCAGCAGTAGCTTGGTGCTGGCCATTCTTCTCATCTGCTGGCAGTAGCAAAAACACAGAAACTACAATCAAGTGAAACACCACTGTTGCCAGTGCCCCCAACAGTTGAAATTCCATCGCGCGCGAAGCTGAACTTTTCTAAACTGAATATGTAGTAGAAGAACAGCGGCAGCAACAATCTGATCTCTCCATCGCCCTTTGTGGTGTGTAGGAGGGGTGTGGGGAGACGCAGGCAGAAGTAGGGCATCACCTCGACGGGCTTCGGCGGCCGACACAAGCCACCCCGCAGGTGAGGCGTGGATCCCGTGTGGCCTGTGCCATCACAAGGCGACGCAGCGCATTGGGTGGTGGCAGTATGGAGCGGATGTGGAAGAAACAGGAGTAGAGGGAAGGCCGCGTTGGAGGGGAGGGAAGGTCGTGATGGAGTGCGTGGAAGGTCAGTTCGGAGGGGAAGTTTGGGGCGGGTGGAAGGGAGGTAGTCGGGGCAGAGGGCAGGCGAGGTGGTCAGGGCGGAGGGTGGTGGTGGAGGTGGTGGGGGGAGGACGGCGGCGGAAGTGACCGGGGGATGATGGCGGCGGTGGATATGGTCAGGGAATCTCGTACTGGCGGAGGACGATGGCGTGGGCGTCGTCGAAAGCAGCGGCGGCGGGTGG
>NC_041382.1:235914679-235994823 GCF_002162155.2 Triticum dicoccoides | reverse complement strand
GGGAGATGGGGTGATGCGAGGCGGCGCACCGGCCGGAACCAAGGAAGGGGGCGACGCAACGGCCCGATCCGGGGACGAGGGGGGCTCGACGGCCGTTGGGAGGAGGGAGGGGTGCGCGGAGGCGTGGATGGGGCCGGCGCCGGCGGGGGTGGGTTGGGAGGGGCGCGTGGGAGAGGGAGGCGGGTGGATCCAGAGACGTGGGGGAGGTGGAGATTCGGTGCGGGAGAAGGTGGAGGAGATTTTTTTCTTTTTCTTATCACCGGTTCGAGAGTTCGGGAGGTCCTTCGTGCGCCTTATAAGGGGGATCGTGATCCAAATAGCTATTCTAATCCTAGAATTAGAATAGTGTTATTCTATATATATATAGAGAGAGAGTAACACTATTCTGATTCTGGGATGAGAATAGTTATTTGGATCACGGTGGCCCGATAAGGGCCCGACATAAATGTTTCTGAACTCCGGATAAACCAGCGAAGCGGCGCGGCCCAAAAAAAAACAACTACCCCGTCCCACATCCCACTCCCACGTCGTCCACCTCTCGTTCCCATCCCGCACCATCCAGGAATCACCGCCGACCATGCCCCCACCTCCAACTGCAGCGCCGGCCACCTCCCCCAGACCCGCCGCCGGGCTCCTCCTGTGGACCCTCCGCCGGCCACCTCCCGCGAACCCGCCGCTGGCCTCATCTCGGGGCCACGCCTCCACGAGCACATAGCGTGCCGCCCCACTGCCGTTCCCAGCTGCCGCGTCGCCCCGCCCCCAGAGATGAGTGTGTGTTCAGGGTTGAAAAATTATTTCAAGATACTCTTGTGGTTTTTTAGGGCTTAAATCATGTATTTTGTACACAGCAGTGAAGTTCAGTTTGCTAGAGAAAGAGGCGTCACCATGGCCGATGCTGGCTGTTCGTGCATGTACGTCCATGTATTCCGTTTGAAAACCTAGGAGCATGCCCAAAACGTTCAGAAATATCAATGACAGAAGTTCAAATATAGGGAGGTTGATGCTTCGCGTGTGTATACATGGGTGCACATTTTCTTTTTCGTGATATGCATTTCTACAATACCTGTTCAACAATGCAGCAAATTCCTCTGGAATTTGTTCCATTTAGCAATTTGTGTTACGATGTTTTGGTACTTGCTGTTTACAAAACATGTGGTATAAACACATTCACATATAATTTAGTGGCCCCTGGCTAGCTCATGTTACGAAGAGAGGCCCTTTATCTTTTCAGAAGAAATGTTTTACATGGCGTCAATGATTACCATAGGATCACAGGGAGCACTATTGTTCTGAAATAAATTGTCCTTGGTAATTTCTTTCATATAAACGTATACACAGGGTCACAGGGAGTAGACTGGCAGTATACTATAAATGTGAAGTTCATGTTTTAGAAATTCATAAGTTCACGTGTACCACATACTGAAGAAATTCATCAATGAAAAAAGGACATCCTAGGCCATTTCACCGACAACAAAAAATGCCTAAAATTGTCGCGAGACAAAAGAACAAAACTTCACAAGATATAACATAGTAAGTTCGTAGAAAGGTGAAAAAAACATAATTTTGTTTTGTAAGTTTAACCATTTCTAAAAAATGCATTGAAGTTCAACTTTAAATGATATGGTGGTTCAATGTTAATTACAAACCTGTAGTTTTCCCCGTGACCATAGAATACACCAAGAAGTTCAAAAAGTTTATAAAAAAGTGGTGTTTCTATGTTTTAATAAAAAAATTAGGAGAAGTTCAAATTTTAGAAAAACCGAGCAGTTTAAAAAGTTTGTAAATATGTATTTGCCCTTTTTTTAAAGATCTGGAAGAAGTTCAAGTGCTGTGTCCGGGAATTTCAAAAATTCTTGCGAGAGAGGTTCACCTTGTATTTCCATATTCGATTTTTCCGTATAAAAATCGAATACAATTCTTTACTATAAAAATATAAAAAAGGTGAAGTTAAAATTGAAATAACAGAGAAGTTCGGAGTTTATTAAAACCTAGGATTTACCTGTTCAAAAAATAAAAACACACCGCCATTTTTTGCACTTTTAAAAACAACTCATAAACGAAAAAATGGTTGCTCGAAGTTCAAGTGCTCGGCGATGAAAAGTTCGAAAAATTCCTGTGAGAGAGGTTCACCGTGTATTTAGGTGTCCAAAATACATAAAAAATATGTTGTTTTTTGTGTTTTAAAATAATTCTCTCAAACCAAAGAGAAGTTCAAAGTGATAACAATCGGAAGTTCACGTGCTACATGGTGTGTATTTCATATAAGAAAATTACAATAAAGTGAAACAGAGTGAAGTTCAAACAGACATGCCCCAGAAGTTTAACTACTTCACGCAGTGCAAAAAGCAACACGTCAAAAAACAACACGTCAAAAACAGAGTGAAGTTCAAACAAACATGCCCCAGAAGTTCAACTACTTCACGCAGTGCATTACCGTTTGCAATTAACGCATAAATCATGATCTCGCCATTTTCTAATTTACCTCAAAACGACAGGAATATCATTTGTGTAAGTTCAAGTCCTCGGTCGGAGAAAGTTAAAAAATTTATTGTGAGAGACGTTTGTACAAAAGGAATATTATTTGTGTAACACTAACGAATGATTGAGAAAATTACAAACAAAAATACGTCACAGAAGTTTAACGTGAACACAGCAGGAAGTTCAACTACTACATTCAGTGAATTTTAGATGAAAAACTTTTAAAATCGTCGCGAGTATGAAAAAATGATCAACACGGGAAAGTTGCGTGTTTACAGCAGCTTTCCATCGGTATATCACCTGCTCAATCCCGGTGAATGGATGGAGAGCTACTAGTAGTGGATGGAGATCTACGAGAAAAAAAACACGTGAAAAACAGAGTGAAGTTCAGGTAGACATGCCGAGAAGTTCAAGTTCTTCACACGGTGCATTTTCGAAGAGTTTGTTTCGCGATAAAGGCAGAACGCACGATCTCGCTGTTTTTGAAATTACTTAAAAACGGCTAGGAATCAGAGAAAACCATCAACATGAAAAAGTTCCGCTTTTTCTGTAGCTTTTCAGCGGTATATTATTTTCCCCATTTCGATAAAGTTTGTAGAAATTACGGCAAAAATACATTTTTAGCCATTTTCAAAACTGACATAAAACCGTAATGAATTAGGAGAAACAATATATACAAAAAGTTGCGCATTTCTTAGAGCTTTCCAATGTCATATCATTTGCTGCATTTGGACGTATGGTTAAAAAATTAGCTCGAAAATACGAACTCGGTGGAACTTTTACCGTTTTCTAAATTACTTTTAAACCTTTCAAAATTAGAAAAAACCTTTAACATGAAAAAGTAGTGCATTTTCATAAGCTTTCCAACGCCATATTATTTGCCTCAATTGGATTAGCCATTTAGAAATGACATCGAAAATACAAACTCGGGTGTTCCGTTTGCGAAATTCTACGATTTTCCGAATTACTCTTTAACCGTAGGGAATTAGAGAAAACTTTCAACATGTGGAAGGAGCGGTTTTGCAGTAGCTTTCCAACGCCATATTATTTGCCTCATTCCGATAAACGGTTTAAAAATGTGATCAAAAATACGGTTCACATTTTTTGTGTGAAGAAAAAATGGTTTTCAAAACTGCTCTTAAACCGCTTACATTTTGCCAAAAATTTAACTTGGGTCATTATATTGATGTCCATAGCTTTCCAACGGTATATCTCAAGCCCCATTTGGACACCTTTTAGCTGAAGTTCAACCTAGTACTCGGGGAAGGTCAGACGCGTTACTCGGGAAGTTCATGTTGTGATCAGAATATTATTCTGATCCCGTGATTAGAATTGTGTTTATGTATATATATATATATATATATATATATATATATATATATATATATATATATATATAGAGAGAGAGAGAGAGAGAGAGAGAGCCCCTGGCGATTTAAGTCATACCAAGGTGTATATGCCAATTTGAACGTAAAGTGGGAAAATAGAAAAAGTCCAATATCAAACAAGGCTAGGCGAAACTGTTTCCGTTATAATCTGATTGGTACGTCAAAACGTATTTCTACAGAAGGTTCCATAAGCATCACGGATATTTTACATGCCGAGAACAAGGGAAAGCTGTATACAGGTCCTAAATTTGAAAAGATGATATATAAGATCCTTTGGACATTTTGCTGCACGTCTGCGCCGCTTTTCACTATGGTGTAGGATCCTTTGAGAGGATCGACAATCGAGTATGTATAAGGGGCCTAGAAGGGGGCCCTTGTTAGCTCCTGAAATTGATGCGAGCTGTAAAGAACTTGAAAAAATAAAAGTAAGAAGAAAAAGGTGGAGCAATATGTAGGTCCGGATAGGGTCAAGCCATATCATGGACCCTATGTTTAGCATGCCTCCGTCCTTGCCCATGGAATTTTTAACGTGTAGTTATGTACACACGGTACGTATGCCGCTATCAGACTGGGGCATTGGCGGAGGCCGAATTGCTAATCTAGCTCTAGATGAGCTGGACTGTTGTTCTACAGGGTAGACCGGACTCGTTTAACAGTGTCTAGGGGCTTGACTGCTAGTGCGGTTTTCGGCTTAGCGAGGCCACCCTGCGCCTCACCCGCGAGGGCCGTGTATGCTGATACATCTCCAACGTATCTATAATTTTTTATTGTTCCATGCTATTATATTATCTGTTTCGGATGTTTAATGGGCTTTAATATGCTCTTTTATATTATTTTTGGGACTAACCTATTAACCGGAGGCATAGTGCCAGTTTCTATTTTTGCCTATATTAGAGTTTTGCAAAAAAGGAATACCAAACGGAGTCCAAACGGCATGAAACCTTTGCGATGATCTTTCTTGGACCGAAAGCAATCCAGAAGAGTTGGAGTCGAAGTCTGGAACTCCACGAGGAAGCCACGAGGCAGGTAGGCACGCCCCCACCCTTGTGGGCCCCTCGTAGCTCCACCGACGTACTTCTTTCGCCTATATATAGTCTTATACCCTAGAAACATCAAGGAGAGCCACGAAACCACTTTTCCACCGTCGCAACCTTCTATACCCATGAGCTCCCATCATGGGGCCTTTTCCAGTGATTTGCCGGAGGGGGAATCGATCACGGAGGGCTTCTACATCAACACCATTGCCTCTCCGATAAAGCGTGAGTAGTTTACCATAGACCTTCGGGTCCATAGTTATTAGCTAGATGGCTTCTTCTCTCTCTTTGATTCTCAATACAAAGTTCTCCTCGATGTTCTTGGAGATCTATTCGATGTAATACTCTTTTGCGGTGTGTTTGTCGAGATCCGATGAATTGTGGATTTATGAACAAGATTATCCATGAATATTATTTGGTTCTTCTTTGAATTCTTATACGCATGATTTGATATCTTTTCAAGTCTCTTCGAATTATCGGTTTAGTTTGGCCTACTAGATTGATCTTCTTGCAATGGGAGAAGTGCTTAGCTTTGGGTTCAATCTTGCGGTGTCCTTTCCCAGTGACAGTAGGGGCTGCAAGGCATGTATTGTATTGTTGCCATCGAGGATAAAAAGATGGGGTTTATATCATATTGCTTGAGTTTATCCCTCTACATCATGTCATCTTGCTTAAAGCGTTACTCCGTTCTTATGAACTGAATACTCTAGATGCATGCTGGATAGCAGTCGATGTGTGGAGTAATAGTAGTAGATACAGAATCGTTTTGGGTATACTTGACATGGACGTGATGCCTATATTCATGATCATTGCCTTAGATATCTTCATAACTATGTGCTTTTCTATCAATTGCTCGGCAGTAATTTGTTCACCCACTATAATACATGCTATCTTGAGAGAAGCCACTAGTGAAACCTATGGCCCCCGGGTCTCTTTCCTATTATATTACATCTCTTTTATTTACATCGCATCTCGTTTACTATTTTGCAATCTTTACATTCCAATCTATACAACAAAAAAACCAAAAATATTTACTTTACTATCTCTATTAGATCTCACTTTTGCGAGTGACCGTGAAGGGATTGACAACCCCTTTATCGCGTTGGTTGCAAGGTTCTTGATTGTTTGTGCAGGTACTAGGTGACTTGTGCGTTGTCTCCTACTGGATTGATACCTTGGTTCTCAAAACTGAGGGAAATACTTACGCTACTTTGCTGCATCACCCTTTCCTCTTCAAGGGAAAACCAACACATGCTCAAGAGGTAGCAAGAAGGATTTCTGGCGCCGTTGCCGGGGAGATCTACGCCAAGTCAAGACATACCAAGTACCCACTGTCAGTATCAAAACCGGCGGATCTCGGGTAGGGGGTCCCGAACTGTGCGTCTGAGGTTGATGGTAACAGGAGGCAAGGGACACGAAGTTTTACCCAGGTTCGGGCCCTCTTGATGGAGGTAATACCCTACGTCCTGCTTGATTAATATTGATGAGTATGGGGGTTACAAGAGTTGATCTACCACGAGATCGCAATGGCTAAAACCCTAGAAGTCTAACCTATATGATTATGATTATCCCTATGGACTAAACCCTCCAGTTTATATAGACACCGGAGGGGACTAGGGTTGTACAAAGTCGGTTACGGAGAAAGGAATCTTCATGTCCGAATGCCAAGCTTGCCATCCACGCCAAGGAGAGTCCCATCTGGACACGGGTGAGAGAGTCTTCGGTCTTGTATCTTCATAGCCCATCAGTCTGGCCCATGCCCAACATGCGGGACGCCCGAGGACCCCTTAGTCCAGGACCCCCTCAGTAGCCTTGAACCAGGTTTCAATGACGAGGTGTCCGGTGCGCAGATGCTCTTCGGCATTGCAAGCCAGGTTCCTCCTCCGATGACTTCAAAGAGTTGTATTCGGCCTTCCATTTAATGTCACACCCTATCGGGTTCCGTGCATCCATGGCTTCAGCTTCCGCTTGTCGAGCGAATACAAGAGGTCAGAGTATTTTTTGCACATAACACCCCGGCCATGTAAGAAAAGCGTCTATTTAAAGATATTGGATCTTAGATCCGTTCCACACCATGCAGAAAATCCCCAGAGCTTGCTAGGAGGAACCACTCTGACATGGTGTCCGACACGCTGAAGAAGGTGTTCGAAGAGTGGCCTTCCAAATGGTTCTATATTGAGAATGTCGCTCTTTCTAACCTAGTACGAATGGGTCTTCCCAAATTTTCAAGCGCTCCGTTGAAGAAATGCCATAGCTGGCGCCCTCGGAGCCTCGAGGAGGAAGATAGCGCGGAAGTCCATCAATTGATGGGCAAGATAAAGACGCTTGCCCAGTTTGGATTATCAATAATCGAGGTAATGGCGACTTCTATAGCTTGGGGGGTCCAACCACTCCAATATAGAGGGCTTACCATGTGGCACTATAATGGGGAAGATGACGCCTCACGATGCGGTCGGAAGGGTCCGAAAACCCCCGCCACTTTGGCCAAAATATTGGCCGAACTATACAAAGGGGAGAAAGAGGAGTTCACTCGTCTCAAACATCGAGATGGATTTTCCATGTTTAATCCTCCTAGCTGGGTGAGTTCTAATCCCACCATTTTACTCAATCCTCTCCTTGAATCATCTTTAATAGATAGTAACCCATCCATTTGCAATAGGAATGGTGGAGGGTTGCCAAGGGGATCCATAGCCCTGACCCCCAGCCAGAGGATCACAACCGGGACCTTGACCCCGGATTCGAAGAAGATCCGGATATATTTGTGGAGCTTGAGGATGGAGTATTCTACCAGGCGAGCTATGATGGCACGAAAGTGCCCATCATCGCCGATTATCCCGGCCTGCTCCCTGCTTCGCATGTAAGTAATTTAAGAGACACCTTCTTCGAAAGAGCTTCCTCATTACATCTCATCCACCGCACTATTTCGTGCTCTAAAGGGGGGCGCCCGATGCCTCAATGTGCACCAGAGGCATCTCCCGAGAGAGGGGTGCCCGCGCCAAGCAAGTCTTCGAAGAGGAAGGCTAACGACAACACGACATAGCCTTCATCAATGAGGTATAATTTTTAACCATGCCTCCTGGCAGTCATATCAAACTATGACATTATCCAATGTGTCTTATCAGGAAAAGCGTTCGCCGAACTATGTCTGGGGATCTAGGCGGCCATGCCTCCACTAGTCAGATTCCAGACCCTGCCCTAAGGGCAGGGGCTGACACGGGAGTGGTGTCGGACTGTCCTTCCATAGAGGATTCGGATGATATGTCCGTTACAAACTCTGAAGTGGAGAGCTCCATGAATCATCGGCGCCGGAGGGCTGCTCTCCGCGACCCTGGCTTTTCAAAAGAGGCATTCAATGCCTTCAGCTCGGCTAATGCATACATCCAAGCTGCTCGAGACAGGCTTACCAGAGCCACAAACCAGCATTTGAAAGATATGCTGGTAAGTACACATTTGTACAAATCTGGTAATTATATACTAGTAGCCCCCGAGACTTGAAGCAGTTGATACAACTGATTTAAGGATCATTGTACGACTAGGTGCTCACAGAAAAGAACAACCTGTTGTCTCAAGAGCTGGAAAAGTGTCGGACTCAGCTAGCTGTTGCGACCGCCGAATTGGAGAAATCCAAGAAGGCATCGCCTGGTAATGTTCCCCTCCGTCGAGGAAATATAATCATATACCAGTAATATTAATACTTTTTCTACTCCTCATAGCAGGATCGTCGGATCGACTGAAGGAGGCCTGAAAGTCGCACAAGCGGGTGAGGAAGAGGCCAAAAGGCAACTAGCCGCGTGCGAGCGTGTGCTAACACAGGTCAGGGATGACAAAAATAAGCTGCAGGATTCTAACACCCTGCTAGGCGAAGAACTAAAAGACGTGCGAGCTCAACTGGCCGACTCCGTGAAGGAGAATAAGAGAACGAGGCGGTATATTCAGTATGCTTTTCAAACTTGCCTCCCTATAGTTCGGCAACGGCAGGAACTAACATATTTATGTCTGCAGGTATACTGACTGGTCATTCCGAAGAGGAAATGTCCGGATCTCAAGGCGACCTTCTACAAGAGCTGTCCCAGATGCACGAGCGAGTTCGACAAGAAATGCGGAGTGTTACCAAGGCTTTATGGCTGACGGTGTCCTGGACTAGGGGGTACTCACCACGTCGTCTCCCGATCTATTAGATTGGGCCGAGGCCCCCCATGGCCGTATACTCATGGGCCAGTTTGGACAGCTGCCGCATACAAGGAAGATTCCACAAAGACTTGGCGATCAAGATAAGGACTTCTCCCCACCGGCGTATTCGGCTAGGACTCTTGTTAACCTAGGCCTCTGGTGCATTATATAAACCAGGTCCAGGCTAGTCGATAACATAGACAACAACAATCATACATAGGCTAGCTTCTAGGGTTTAGCCTCTCTGATCTCGTGGTAGATCTACTCTTGTACTACCCATATCATCAATATTAACCAGGCAGGACGTAGGGTTTTACCTCCATCGAGAGGGCCCGAACCTGGGTAAAAACTTCGTGTCCCTTGCCTCCTGTTACCATCCGGCCTAGACGCACAGTTCGGGACCCCCTACCCGAGATCTGCCGGTTTTGACACCGACATTGGTGCTTTCATTGAGAGTTCCGCTGTGTGATCGACAAAAGGATCGATGGCTCGTCTGCAGGTCAACTGCAATGCCGGCATCTTCGTCACCGGCTCAACTGGTCACCTTGGCTTGACCAAAGACCGTGCTCCATCTTCGATCGTCATTTTCGGACGAGGGCCTTCATCAAACATCAACTCCGATCTCTATCAAGATCACGGAGGAATCATCTATGGAGCTCGGGGGCTCAACGTCAACATTGCCCTCAAGCGACTGTGCTGTTTTTTGGACAACGAACTTGTATCTGCACCACCACCTCCTCGAGTATCACTTTGACGATTGCTTTGGTGGAATTGTGCGGAATTGAGTCTATAACAACCCTGGAAAATTTCGTCGAGTTCCGATGGAGGAATCTTTGGCAATCCACGATATACCGGAGCCCTGTCAAATCTGGATGGGAATTTGGATGAGTTTAGGGCGTGGTGTCCAGCTTCTATCTCGGACGTCCTTTGGAAGATCCAACCGTTGATCGGCTTCGGAATTCCTATATCTACCAGCTCTCAAAATTTCAGCTTGATCCGACCGTCTAAACTCCGGCAACCTTCCGATTAGTGCATCACTTTTTGGATCTGTTTTCTGCGCAAAAATGAATCCGACCCGAGTTCATCTTTTTTATGAACGGGATTTCGGACATCCCTTTTGAAGGAAGTTTTGTATGGGGTATTGTGTTTTGTTCTCGAACACATCCCACTAACTTTAAGATCTTTTGAACATGATTTTCAACATCATGCTGGTGTCAAACCAGTCCGGCAATATTACTCTATGGCTGCCGACCTGCGCTAGACACGTCTTCACTTTAGCCGAGCTCAACTTCTTCAGATCATCATCTCGGCAAGCCGAACAAGAGTCCGGCATCGCGATGGATAAATCATCATCAACATCGCCGCCCCACGGATTACACGGAGCGGGCATACCGGCATCGCCGCACGGTCGCTTCATCAAGCCGGCATCGACCACGTCACGACCTGCATCGATAGGGCCGCACTATTGCTTCTTCAAGCTGGTGTCCATCACGCCGACCTACTTAGACTCATCGGCTGACGTCGAGGCTTCGACATCTCGGCTGGACCGGGGGCTTCACCATCTCTTCATCAACCTACTCCGGACACTTCGCGTCACTAGCTGACCAGCTCCGTCACGTTAGCTGGGCCGAGGGCTTTGCCTCGGCGAGTCAACCTTTACCAGTATTGCCATGCCGTCGTTTTATCGCCCATCAGGCAATGGGTGTGCGAAGCGAGTCCCAATTTTGGGAATCACCTTCCTTCGGATTGCTACAACAAATATACCATGTGCTATTAATCCCAGTATTTTTTGCTTGTTTGGGTTCATTTTTCCCAAGGAATTATTACTCTGGTTTGTCCATGATATGTACACAGGTCTATCAAATGGTGACTGCATTAACGACTGGATCTCAAGGCGACCTGCTACAAGAGCTATCCCAGATGCACGAGCGAGTTCGACAAGCAATGCGGAGTGTTGCCAAGGCTTTATGGCTGACGGTGTCCTGGACTAGGGGGTACTCACCACATCGTCTCCAGATCTATTAGATTGCGCCGAGGCCCCCCATGGCCGTATACTCATGGGCCAGTTCGGACAGCTGCCGCATACAAGGAAGATTCCACAAAGACTTGGCGATCAAGACAAGGACTTCTCCCCACCGGCGTATTCGGCTAGGACTCTTGTTAACCTAGGCCTCTGGTGCATTATATAAACCAGGGCTAGGCTAGTCGATAACATAGACAACAACAATCATACCATAGGCTAGCTTCTAGGGTTTAGCCTCTCTGATCTCGTGGTAGATCTACTCTTGTACTACCCATATCATCAATATTAATCAAGCAGGACATAGGGTTTTACCTCCATCGAGAGGGCCCGAACCTGGGTAAAACTTCGTGTCCCTTGCCTTCTGTTACCATCCGGCCTAGACGCACAGTCCGGGACCCCCTACCCGAGATCCGGCGGTTTTGACACCGAGAATGGCCATCCGCCTCCCCTCCAGGAAGTATGGCGGAGCTCGTGGAGCTATTCAAAGGGGCACGGCGGCATATTCGATTATGGAAGATATCAGCCTGCCAAGAAGGTGCGCGAGAGGCCTGGGCCATGGTGAAGACACGGTACACCAAGCTTGATCCGAATCATATGGCCCGGGTCGGGCCTAAAGGGTCAGATGGAAAAGAAATTCCAGTTAGTTTGGTATACGACCAAGTAAAGGTAGCCCCCACATTTTCCTAACAGGATTGTAAGCTAGACAGCCTTTTAGACGGCATAGAGGAAGAAGTTGTTGAGTCTAAATGACTATGTACTTCAATTGACAAGTTTTTCCCTAGCCGGATTTTAAAACGATTGTCATGGCAGACCTTTTCGCTTCGACCTCTGGACCCGAAGGCTCGGAGTGTTTTTGAATACCCGCTTAGTAATATAAACCGGGGCATGCGTGGAAACCAGGCGTAGGGGCCATAGTTGCTTGAACAAACAAATTGTATCCAACTAGTTATGTTATATTACATTGTAATTGTAAGAAACATCTTCCAGGGAGAATAGTTCCGTTAAGGGTTCCTTTCCCTGGGTGAATATGCGTTAGTACGCATGTCCGAACTGTGATTGAAAAATCATAGTGTGAGTAACATCTGGGGGTTCTTAGTGTAATGAGTGTAATACGTCTTTAGTCCGCCGACCGAATATTCCCTTAAGAATGCTAGCTTTTGGGTTCACCCAGTCTGAGGTACACGTCCGGATGACCTGACAGTAACAATCACAGAGGTGCTCCCTTTATGCCCTAGCCAAACAAATGGGAACGTAGGGCATAAGAAAAGGAGCCAGGCAACCCAGCTTGGCCAAAACTTAAGTCATAACGATGCATATAATGGCGAAGAAAAGGTACATATGCGGAAGAGGACACATATGTGTTTAGAGCTTGATGCTCGGAAAATAATAATAAGCTTCTGTGAAAGAAGCCCCCAGGTATTATGAGTGTATACATTTAAGGATGTGTACATCATAGGTGTGCGGTGTGGCCGCACAAGAGCTAAAGAGCTAAACGAAAAGTTAAAGAGAGGAAAAGAAAATAATGGAAACAAAGGGAGAAGGGGACGAACAAAGAGTCCGGCTCTAGGTGTAGAATCTTCGAAGTCTGGTGGCATCCCATGGGTTCGGCTCTAAGCGGTTATCCGATGCATCACGCAGGCGGTACGCTCCTCCAGTGAGAACTTCATCTATGATGAAGGGACTCTACCATTGGGCTTGAGTTTGTCCTTTTTCTTCTCTGGTAAGTGTAGAACAAGTTCGCCAACGTTATAAGTCTTGGCCCGCACTTCTCTGCTTTGCTATCTGCGAGCCTGCCATTGATAAAATGCGGAATGGGCTTTGCAACGTCGCGCTCCTCCTCCGGGGCATCTAAGCCATCCTGCCGATCAAGCCCGGCCTCTCTCTCGCTTTGTACATGCGCACTCGAGGTGAGTCATGAATAATGTCACAGGCAACACAGCCTCTGTGTCGTACACCATGAAGAAGGGTGTAAATCCGGTAGTGCGATTGGCCGTGGTCCGCGGCACCCAGAGTACGGAGTCGAGCTCCTCAACCCAGTGCTTGTCTGATTCTTTCAAAGACCGCACTAGTCTAGGCTTAATGCCGCTCATGATAAGACCATTAGCTCATTCGACTTGACCGTTTGTCTGTGGATGGTAGACCGAGGAGTAATCGAGTTTAATGCCCAATTTAGCACACCAGGATTTCACTTCATCGGCTGTCAAATTGGAGCCGTTATTGGTGATGATGCAGTGTGGGACACCATAACAATGCACGACGTCGGATATAAAGTCTATCACTGGTCCAGCTTCGGCCATTTTCACTGGTTTGGCCTCTATCCACTTGGTGAATTTATCTACCATGACTAGCAGATATTTTTTCTTATGGCTCCCTCCTTTAAGGGGTCCCACCATATCAAGCCCCCAGTCTGCAAAAGGCCAAGTAATGGGGATTGTTTGCAGTGCAGTAGGCGGCATATGGCTTTGATTGGCAAAGAGCTGGCATCCGACACAATGTTGGACCAAGTCCTGTGCGTCTGCTCGGGCCATCGGCTAGAAGAAACCTGTACAGAAGGCCTTACTTACAAGGGCCCGGGCTGCGGCATGGTGACCGCCGAGGCCAGCATGAATTTCAGCCAAGAGTTGCCGTCCTTCTTCTTCGGAGATACATCTTTGAAGGACTCCGGTAGCACTTTTCTTGTAGAGCTCTCCGTCATGGACCTTGTAGGCTTTCGAGTGCCAAACAATGCAGTGAGCCTCATTCTGGTCCGCAAGAAGCTCTCGCCTATTAAGGTAGTCTAGGAACGGTTCAGACCATGTGGCAATTACTGCCATTATTAGATGGGTCGATGGTGTTATTTTGATGGCTGAGCCCCCGATGATATCAGTATTGTGTTCGGAATCTGTGGGTATAGTCGGATCCGGGCTAGTGTTGCCACTCTCATCCTGTCACACCACGGATGGCTTGAAGAGACTTTCCAAAAAGATGTTAGGCGGGACGGGGTCGCGCTTGGCACCCATGCGAGCAAGGACGTCCGCCGCTTGATTACTTTCTCGAGCCACATGATGAAACTTTGAGTCTCTCGAACCGAGCTGATATCTTGAGTACGGCATTACGGTAGGCCACCATCTTCGGATCCTTGGCATCGAAGTCTCCATTTATTTGGGATATTGCGAGATTTGAACCCCCGCGCACCTCCAGGCATTGTATGCCCAAGGAGGTAGCCATCCGAAGACCATGCAATAAGGCCTCGTATTCGGCTGCGTTGTTGGAGTCTGTGTATAATATTTGGAGTACATATTGGACTGTGTCTCCAGTGGGGGACGTTAAAACGATGCCTGCTCCTAAACCATCCAGCATTTTAGAGCCATCAAAGTACATGACCCAGTTGGAATATGTGCCATACTCTTTAGGGAGTTCGGCCTCTGTCCATTCGGCGACGAAGTCAGCCAATACCTGGGATTTAGTGGCCGGTGTGGTTATGTTATGTCAAATGGTAAGAGCTCAATAGCCCACTTGGCAATCTGACCCGTAGCATCGCGGTTATTTATTATATCATTGAGTGGTACTTCTGAAGCTACCGTAATCGAACACTCTTGGAAGTAGTGTCATAGCTTCTGGGATGCCATGAATACTGCATATGCTATCGTTTGGTAATGAGGGTATCGGGATTTGCATGGCGTGAGGACAGTGGATACGTAGTATACCGGTTTCTGGAGTGGGAACTTGTGTCAGTCCTCCTCTCGCTCAACGACAGCACTGCACTCACCACCTGGTGTGTTGCAGAGATGTATAATAACATCGGTTCGCCGACGGTTGGTGCGGCCAGGATTGGGTTGCTCGCTAAAAGAGCCTTTATTTCCTCTAGTCTGGCTATTGCTGCTTCCGTCCACTCTAAGTGGTTGGAACGTTGGAGAAGGCGATAAAGTGGCAATGCTTTCTCTCCTAGTCTGGAGATTGCTACCTCTTGAGCACTGCGTTGGAATAGCCCCGAAGAGGAGAGGATGATGCAGCAAAGTAGCGTAAGTATTTCCCTCAGTGTTTGAGAACCAAGGTATCAATCCAGTAGGAGGCTACGCTCGAGTCCCTCGTACGTACACAAAAACAATAGCTCAACGCAACCAACGCGCTTAGGGGTTGTCAATCCATTCACGGTCACTTACGAAAGTGAGATCTGATAGAGATGATAAATAATATTTTTGGTATTTTTGGTATAGAGATGCAAAGTAAAAAGTAAAAGCAAAGCAATAATAAAGTGATGGAGATTGATATGATGATAAAGTGACCCAAGTAAAAGCAAAGCAATAATAAAGTGATGGAGATTGATATGATGATAAAGAGACCCCGGGGCCATAGGTTTCACTAGTGGCTTCTGTTCTGATTGTTTGGGGGTACGTGGATATATATAGGAGGGAGAAGTACGTCGGTGGAGCTTCGAGGGGCCCACGAGGCAGGGGGTGCGCCCTAGGGGGGCGCCCTCCACCTTCGTGACCACCTCGTGGCTTTTTTGACGGAGGGTCCAAGTCTCCTGGGTCTTATCTGATGAGAAAATCACGTTCCCGAAGGTTTCATTCCATTTGGACTCCTTTGATATTCCTTTTCTTTGAAACCCTAAAACAGGCAAAAAAACATCAATTCTGGGTTGGGCCTCCGGTTAATAGGTTAGTCCCAAAAATAATATAAAAGTGGAAAATAAAGCCCAATATAGTCCAAAACAGTAGATAATATAGCATGGAGCAATCAAAAATTATAGATACGTTGGAGACGTATCAAGCATCCCCAAGCTTAATTCTTGCTCGTCCTCGAGTAGGTAAATGATAAAAACAGAATTTTTGATGTGGAGTGCTACTTGGCATAATTTTAATGTAATTCTTCTTAATTGTGGTATGAATATTCAGATCCGAAAGATTCAAGACAAAAGTTCATATTGACATAAAAATGATAATACTTCAAGCATACTAACTAAGCAATTATGTCTTCTCAAAATAACATGGCCAAAGAAAGTTCATCCCTACAAAATCATATAGTTTAGTCATGTTTCATTTTTGTCACACAAGAATGCTCTCATCATGCACAACCTCGATGACAAGCCAAGCAATTGTTTCATACTTTAGTAATCTCAAACCTATAAACTTTCACACAATATATGAGCGCGAGCCATGGACATAGCACTATGGGTGGAATAGAATATAATGAGGGGGGTTATGTGGAGAGGACAAAAAAGGAGAAAGTCTCACATCAACAAGGCTAATCAATGGGCTATGGAGATGCCCATCGATTGATGTTAATGCAAGGAGTAGGGATTGCCATGCAACGGATGCACTAGAGCTATAAATGTATGAAAGCTCAACAAAAGAAACTAGTGGGTGTGCATCCAACTTGCTTGCTCACGAAGACCTAGGACACTTGAGGAGGCCCATTATTGGAATATACAAGCCAAGTTCTATAATAAAAAATTCTCACTAGTATATGAAAGTGATAATATGAGAGACTCTCTACTATGAAGATCATAGTGCTACTTTGAAGCACAAGTGTGGTAAAGGATAGTAACATTGTCCCTTCTCTCTTTTTCTCTCATTTTTTGGGCCTTTTCTTTTTTATGGCCTTTCTCTTTTTTTGGGCCTTCTCTTTTTTACGGTCTTTCTTTTTTTATTCCTCACTTGGGACAATGCTCTAATAATGATGATCATCACACTTCTATTTATTTACAACTCAATGATTACAACTCGATACTAGAACAAAGATGACTCTATATGAATGCCTCCGGCGGTGTACCGGGATATGCAATGAACCAAGAGTGACATGTATGAAAGAATTATGAACGGTGGCTTTGCAACAAATACTATGTCAACTACATGATCATGCTAAGCAATATGACAATGATGAATGTGTCATGATGAACGGAATGATGGAAAGTTGCATGGCAATATATCTCGGAATGGCTATGGAAATGCCATAATAGGTAGGTATGGTGGCTGTTTTGAGGAAGATATAAGGAGGTTTATGTGTGAAAGCTCGTATCATATCACAGGGTTTGGATGCACCGGCGAAGTTTGCGCCAACTCTCAATGTGAGAAAGGGCAATGCACGGTACCGAAGAGGCTAGCAAGGATGGAAGGGTGAGAGTGCGTATAATCCATGGATTAAACATTAGTCATAAAGAACTCACATACTTATTGCAAAAATCTACAAGTCATAAAAAACCTCGGCACTACGCGCATGCTCCTATGGGGATAGATTGGTAGGAAAAGACCATCGCTCGTCCCCGACCGCCACTCATAAGGAAGACAATCAAATAACACCTCATGTTTCAAATTTGTTGCATAACATTTACTATACGTGCATGCTACATGACTTGCAAACTTCAACACAAGTATTTCTCAATTTCACAACTACTCAACTAGCATGACTTTGATATTATTACCTCCATATCTCAAAACAATCATCAAGCATCAAACTTTTCTTAGTATTCAACACACTCATACGAAAGTTTTATTATTAATCTTGCATACCAAGCATATTAGGATTTTAAGCAAATTACCATGCTAATAAGACTCTCAAAATAATCTAGTTTCTATAAAACAAATCTACCACCGTGCTCTAAAAGATATAAGTGAAGCACTAGAGCAAAATTATAACGCTCAAAAGATATAAGTGAAGCACATAGAGTATTCTATCAAATTCTAAATCATGCATGGCTCTCTAAAAAGGTGTGTACAGCAAGGATGATTGTGGTAGACTAATAAGCACTCAAATCATAAAAGACACTCCAAGCAAAACACATATCATGTGGTGAATAAAAATATAGCTCCAAGTAAAGTTACTGATAGAAGTAGACGAAAAAGAGGGGATGCCTTCTGGGGCATCCCCAAGCTTTGGCTTTTAGGTGTCCTTAGATTATCTTGGGGGTGCCACGGGCATCCCCAAGCTTAGACTCTTGCCACTCCTTGTTCCATAATCCATCAAATCTTTACCCAAAACTTGAAAACTTCACAACACAAAACTTAAAGTAGAAAATCTCGTGAGCTCCGTTAGCGAAAGAAAACAAAAGACCACTTCAAGGTACTATAATGAACTCATTATTTATTTATATTGGTGTTAAACCTACATATTCCAACTTCTCTATGGATTATAAACTATTTTACTAGCCATAGATTCATCAAAATAAGCAAACAACACACGGAAAACAGAATCTGTCAAAAACAGAACAGTCTGTAGTAATCTGTAGCTAGCGCAAGATCTGGAACCCCAAAAATTCTAAAATAAATTCTGGACGTGAGGAATTTATCTATTAATCATCTTCAAAAATAATTAACTAAATAGCACTTTCCAAATAAAAATGACAGCAGTTCCCGTGAGCGCTAAAGTTTCTTTTTTACAGCAAGTTCAACAAGACTTTCCCCAAGTCTTCCCAACGGTTCTACTTGGCACAAACACTAATTAAACACAAAAAACACAACCAAAACAGAGGCTAAATAATTTATTTATTAATAAATAGGATCAAAAAGCAAGGAATAAAAATAAAATTGGGTTGCCTCACAACAAGCGCTATCGTTTAACGCCCCTAGCTAGGCATAAAAAGCAAGAATAGATCTAGGTATTGCCATCTTTGGCAGGCAATCCATAAGTGGCTCTCATGTAGATTCATATGGTAATTTTATTTTCTTTATAGGGAAGTGTTCCATGCCCTTTTTTAATGTAAATTGAAATCTAATATTCCCTTCCTTCATATCAATAATTGCACCAACCGTTCTAAGGAAAGGTCTACCGAGAATAATAGGGTAAGAAGGATTGCAATCTATATCAAGAACGATAAAATCCACGGGCACATAATTCCTATTTGCAACAATAAGAACATCATTAATTCTTCCCATAGGTTTCTTAATAGTGGAATCCACAAGATTCAAGTTTAGAGAGCAATCATCAAAATCACGGAAATCTAGCAAATCACACAAAGTTTTGGGAATAGTAGAGACACTAGCACCCAAATCACACAAAGCATAAAACTCATAATTTTTAATTTTAATTTTAATAGTAGGTTCCCACTCATCATTAAGTTTTATAGGGATAGAAACTTCCAATTCAAGTTTTTCTTCATAAGATTGCATCAAGGCATCAACGATATGTTTAGTAAACGCTTTATTTTGACTATAAGCGTGAGGAGATTTTAGCACGGATTGCAACAAGGAAATACAATCAATTAAAGAGCAATTTTCATAATTAAATTCCTTGAAATCCAATATAGTGGGTTTAGCAACATCTAGGGTTTTAATTTCTTCAATCCCACTTTTATCAAATTTAGCATCAAGATCAACAAATTCCGAGTTCTTAGAACGCCTTCTAGGTAAAGGTGGATCATATTCAGTATCATCATTATCAAGATTCATATTGCAAAACAAAGACTTAATAGGGGACACATCAATAACTTTTAGATCTTCATTATTATTTTCATAGGAACTAGAAGAACACGCTTTTATAAAGGCATCTTTCTTAGCACGCATCCTAGCGGTTCTTTCTTTGCACCCGTCAATGGAAATTCTTTAATATTAGATTCAAAATAAGAGGGAATCTTATTATAATTTTCATAATAATTGTTGTAGGAATTACCATAATTATTAGAGGAATTACTAGGATACGGCCTAGGATTGAAATTTCCTCTATACGCGTTGTTACCAAAATTGTTCCTACCAAAAAAATTCACATCCATAGATTCATTATTATTCTCAATCAAAGTAGACAAGGGCATATCATTAGGATCAGAAGAAACACTCTTATTAGCAAATAATTTCATAAGTTCATCCATCTTCCCACTCAAAATATTAATTTCTTCTATCACATGCACCTTTTTATTAGATCTTTTAGTATGCCATTGAGAATAATTAACCATAATATTATCTAGGAGTTTAGTAGATTCTCCTAAAGTGATTTCCATAAAAGTGCCTCCCGTGGCCGAATCTAAAAGATTTCTAGAAGCAAAATTCAATCCGGCATAAAAATTTTGTATAATCATCCACAAATTCAAACCATGAGTAGGGCAATTACGTATCATTAATTTCATTCTCTCCCAAGCTTGTGCAACATGTTACAGATCAAGTTGTTTAAAATTCATAATATCGTTTCTAAGAGAGATGATCTTAGCAGGAGGAAAATACTTAGAGATAAAAGCATCTTTGCACTTGTTCCATGAATCAATACTATTTTTAGGCAAAGACAAAAACCAAGCTTTAGCACGGTCTCTAAGCGAAAAAGGAAAAAGCTTCAGTTTAACAATATCATTATCGACATCTTTCTTCTTTTGCATGTCACACAAATCAACGAAGCTATTAAGATGGGTAGCGACGTCTTCACTAGGAAGGCCGGAGAACGGATCTTTCATGACAAGATTCAGCAAAGCAGTATTAATTTCACAAGATTCAACATCGGTAAGAGGAGCAATCGGAGTGCTAAGGAAATCATTATTGTTGGTATTGGTGAAGTCACACAATTTAGTATTATCTTAAGCCATCGCGACAAACAAGCAATCCAACACACGAGCAAACAAAAAAAAGCAAACGGGCAAAAGAGGCAAATAGAGAGGGAGGATAGAGAGAGAGAGGGCGAATAAAACGGCAAGGGTGAAGTGGGGGAGAGGAAAACAGGAGGCAAATGGCAAATAATGTAATGCGGGAGATAGGGATTGTGATGGGTACTTGGTATGTTGACTTTTGCGCAGACTCACCGGCAACGGCGCCAGAAATTCTTCTTGATACCTCTTGAGCACTACGTTGGATTTCCCCGAAGAGGAGAGGATGATGCAGCAAAGTAGCATAAGTATTTCCCTCAGTTTTTGAGAACCAAGGTATCAATTCAGTAGGAGGCTACGCTCGAGTCCCTCGTACCTACACAAAAACAATAGCTCAACGCAACCAACGCGCTTAGGGGTTGTCAATCCCTTCACGGTCACTTACGAAAGTGAGATCTGATAGAGATGATAAATAATATTTTTGGTATTTTTGGTATAGAGATGCAAAGTAAAAAGTAAAAGCAAAGCAATAATAAAGTGATGGAGATTGATATGATGATAAAGAGACCCTGGGACCATAGGTTTCACTAGTGGCTTCTGTTCTGATCGTTTGGGGGTACGTGGATATATATAGGAGGAAGAAGTATGTTGGTGGAGCTTCAGGGGCCCACGAGGCAGGGGGCGCGCTCTAGGGGGCGCCCTCCACCCTTGTGACCGCCTCGCGGCTTTCTTGACAGAGGGTCCAAGTCTCCTGGGTCTTATCTGATGAGAAAATCACGTTCCCGAAGGTTTCATTCCGTTTGGACTCCGTTTGATATTTCTTTTCTTTGAAACCCTAAAACAGGCAAAAAACAACAATTCTGGGCTGGGCCTCCGGTTAATAGGTTAGTCCCAAAATTAATATAAAAGTGGAAATTAAAGCCCAATATAGTCCAAAACAGTAGATAATATAGCATGGAGCAATCAAAAATTATAGATACATTGGAGACGTATCAGAGATAAAGCGGCTTAAAGCTGCCACACATCCGGCTAGTTTTTGGACCTATTTAAGGTCGGTTGGCGCAGCCAATTGTGAGAAAGCTCGGATTTTGGCTGGATTTGCCTCAATTCCTCTATTGGAAACAATGAAGCCCAGTAGCTTTCCGGCGGAAACACCGAAAACACACTTTTCCGGATTGAGCTTAATGTCATATGTCCGGAGATTGTCGAATGTGAGACGCAAGTCATCTATTAACAACTCGGCATGTTTAGTTTTGATGACAACGTCATCCACATATGCCTCCACTGTCTTGCCAATTTGCTTCTCCAGGCATGTTTGAATCATGCGTTGGTAGGTGGCGCCGACGTTTTAAAGTCCGAAGGGCATAATGTTGAAGCAGAGAGGCCCGTATGGGGTGATGAATGCCGTTACGGCTTGATCGGATTCCTTCATTTTGATTTGACGGTATCCAGAGTATGTGTCGAGGAAACACAGTGAGTCGTGTCCTGCTGGTAGCATCAATAATCTGGTCAGTGCGAGGGAGGGGAAGGGATCCTGAGGGCAGGCCTTGTTGAGGTCCTTGGAATCGACGCATAGGTGACAGGATTTATCCTTTTTTGGAACCATCACTAGGTTTGCTAGCCAGTCCGGATGTTTAATTTCTCTGATAAATCCAGCCTTGATTAACTTGGCTTGCTCTTCTCCCATAGCTTGTCGTTTGGGTTCGGAAAAGTGCCGCAGTGTTTGCTCGACCGGTTTATATCCCTTTACTATGTTGAGACTGTGTTCTGCCAACCTGCGTGGGATTCCTGGCATGTCAGAAGGGTACTAGGCGAATATGTCCCAGTTCTCGCACAAGAATTCTCGTAGCGCGGCGTCAACCGTTGCGTCGAGCTGAGCCCCAATGGATGCTGTATTCTTCGGGTCCATCGGGTGGACATGAAATTTGACTATTTCGTCTACTGGTTTAAAGGAGGTGGATTTGGGTCACTTGTCCAGGATTATGTCATCCCTATCCACAGTGGAGCGCAGCACGGTTAACTCTTCGGCTGCGAGGGCTTCAGAAAGTGCCTCGAGGGCCAGGGATGCGGTTTTGTTTTTGACGCGGAGTGCTATGTCCGGATCACTGGTAAGAGTGATGATTCCGTTGGGCCCAGGCATCTTAAGCTTCATGTACCCGTAATGAGGTATAGCTTGGAAGCGTGTAAATGCATCTCACCCCAATAGGGCGTGATATCCATTATTGAAAGGGGCCACTTGGAAGGTTATCTATTCAGACCGATAATTCTCCGGTGTGCTGAATACCACGTCAAGTGTGATTTTTCCCGCACATCGCGCCTCCCGACTGGGAATAATTCCTCGGAAGGTCGTTCTGCTTTGCTCAATGCGGCTCTTGTCTATTTCCATTTTGTTGAGTGTATCCTCGTGGTTTAGTCTGCTGCCGCCGTCCATGAGCACTTTGGTGAGCTGAAAACCGTCCACAATTGGATTGAGGACCAAGGCGGACGGTGCCTGGACTGTGCGGAATCTTGGTTCATCGCTGCTATTGAAAGTTATGGCCGTGTCATTCCAAGGGTTTGTCGCGGTGACTTGGCAGACTTCGGCAAGGTCGCGGAGGGCCCTTTTGCGCTGACTGTTTGAAGCGAAAGTCTCGAAGACCATCACTATGCTGAGGTTATCGTCTCCGGGGGGTGTTGCTCTGGGATATTTTTGCTGAGGATATCCTCGCCGCCCTTGGCCACTTGTCGGAGTATCCAACATGCTCTAAGGTTGTGGGTTGGTATGGTATCCGGTGTTGTGTGTATTTTACATGGCCTATCGAGCCATCCCTCCAGAAAGGTTCCGCGCCGCGTAATGGGCTTAGATTTCTTTACTATTGGTTCGGGTGCCTCGCAAGGATGCATCCTTTTTGCCCGGACGTAGGGGTGAGTAGAAACCGGTGGTTTCTAGTGAGCTGCCTGAGTTTTCTAGGCATTTTCCATTGTGCAGTACTTCTGTACAATAATCGCCAAGTCAACGAAATGTAATACGCGATGGCGGTTTATGGCGTTGAGGATTCCTACGTCTATGCAATTATTGCAGAATGCTGAGATCGCGTCTTTGTCGCAAAAATCTTTAATCTTGTCTTTTTTAAGGAGGAATCTAGCCCAAAAGTGATGGACTATTTCCTCCTGAGACTGTTGTTGTATGTACATGAGATCGTGTATGTCTGGGTGGGTGGGTGGCTTTAAATCTGAACCCCGACCCAATTTGGGATCCGGAGTTTGAGAAATCTCCGAGCTTAATGGTTCGGGCTCCGGGATATCAACTGATTTTTCCGGCCCATCATCCGATTCTAGGTTCGGAGGACAGGGCGCGTCATTTCGTGGATAGGTATCCAGCTCTTCGAGCTTGGAAATCCGAACATAGTTCATCCTTAATATAGGGGAAGAGTTGTTGTCTTGCTCCTCTACTACCGCTATCTGATGGGTGATCGGCGGTGATTTGATTTCTCTTTGATTGGGTTTAAGCCCAATTCGATCGTAGTCTGTAGCGACCCCCAAGGCGACGATGTGATCTAGGAGTTCGTTTAAAGACGCCGTTGGGTCCATCTATTTGGAGTATTCAGAGTCAACATGGAGGTGATTTTCAATGACCCAAGAAGTCATCGTCGGCTCGAGGGCCATACGGGGGGGTCATGGTGAATTCGCCCAGCCGGAGGGTTTGGCCTGAGGCCAGGGCTCCTCCGGAGGTGATGCTGTCCTTGATAACAAAGCGAGCCATCAATCCTGACTTCAACGCAGTGGAACTCTCAATGAAAGCACCAATGTCGGTGTCAAAATCGGCGGATCTCGGGTAGGGGGTCATGAACTGTGTGTCTGAGGTTGATGGTAACAGGAGGCAAGGGACATGAAGTTTTACCAAGGTTCGGGCCCTCTTGATGGAGGTAATACCCTACGTCCTTCTTGATTAATATTGATGAGTATGGGGGTTACAAGAGTTGATCTACCACAAGATCGCAATGGCTAAAACCCTAGAAGTCTAGCCTATATGATTATGATTATCCCTATGGACTAAACCCTCCGGTTTATATAGACACCAGAGGGGACTAGGGTTGTACAAAGTCGGTAATGGAGAAAGGAATCTTCATATCCGAACGCCAAGCTTGCCATCCACGCCAAGGAGAGTCCCATCCGGACACGGGTGAGAGAGTCTTCGGTCTTGTATCTTCATAGCCCATCAGTTCGGCCCATGTCCAACAGGCCGGACGCCCGAGGACCCCTTAGTCCATGACTCCCTCACCCAACATAAACTCTTGTCCCTCGCATTATATTATTTGCCATTCGCCTCTCGTTTTCCTCTCCCCCACTTCTAAAACGATTTTCGAAAACCTTTGCCTTTTCTTCGCCCCTCTTCCGTTCATCTCTTTTCGCTTGCTTCTTGTGTGCTTGTGTGTTGGATTGACTATTTGTCACGATGGCTCAAGATAATACTAAATTGTGTGACTTTTCCAATAATAACAACAATGATTTTATTAGCACTCCGATTGCTCCTACTACCGATGCTGAATCTTGTGAAATTAATACCGCTTTGTTGAATCTTGTTATGAAAGATCAATTTTCTGGCCTTCCTAGTGAAGATGCCGCTACCCATCTAAACAACTTTGTTGATTTGTGTGATATGCAAAAGAAGAAAGATGTGGATAATGATATTGTTAAATTGAAGCTATTTTCGTTTTCGCTTAGAGATCGTGCTAAAACTTGGTTCTCTTATTTGCCTAAAAATAGTATTGATTCATGGAATAAGTGCAAAGATGCTTTTATTTCTAAGTATTTTCCTCCCGCTAAGATCATCTCTCTTAGGAATGATATTATGAATTTTAAGCAACTTGATCATGAGCATGTTGCACAAGCTTGGGAGAGGATGAAATTAATGATACGTACTTGCCCTACACATGGTTTGAATTTGTGGATGATTATACAAAACTTTTATGCCAGACTGAATTTTGCTTCTAGGAATCATTTAGATTCGGCCACGGGAGACACTTTTATGGAAATCACTTTAGAAGAAGCTACTAAACTCCTAGACAACATTATGGTTAATTATTCTCAATGGCACACCGAAAGATCCACTAGTAAAAAAGTTCATGCAATTGAAGAGATTAATGTTTTGAGTGGACAGTTGGATGAACTTATGAAATTGTTTGCTAATAAAAGTGTTTCTTTTGATCCAAATGATATGCCTTTGTCCACTTTAATTGAGAATTATAATGAATCTATGGATGTGAATTTTGTTGGTAGGAACAATTTTGGTAACAACGCGTATAGAGTAAACTTTAATTCTAGGCTGTTTCCTAGTAATTCCTCTAATAATTATGGTAATTCCTACAACAACTCTAATGGAAATTTTAATAATATTCCCTCTGATTTTGAGACTAGTGTTAAAGAATTTATGAGTTCGCAAAAGAATTTCAATGCTTTGGTAGAAGAAAAATTGCTTAAGATTGATGAGTTGGCTAGGAACGTGGATAGAATTTCTCTTGATGTTGATTCTTTGAAAGTTAGATCTATTCCACCTAAGCATGAAATCAATGAGTCTCTCAAATCCATGAGAATTCTATTGATGAGTGCAAAGAAATAACCGCTAGGATGCATGCAAAAAAAGATTACTTTCTAAAAGCGTGTTCTTCTAGTTTTCATGATAATAATGATGAAGATCCAAAAGTGATTTATGTGACTCCTATTAAATCTTTGTTTTCCAATATGAATCTTGATAAATATGGGACTGGAGATGAGTCAACTTTAGTTAAAAGGCGTCCCAATGATTTAGAGTTTTTAGATCTTGATGCAAAAATTAATAAAAGTGGGATTGAAGAGGTCAAAAATTTACATAGCAATGAACCCACTATTTTGGATTTCAAGGAATTAAATTATGATAATTGCTCTTTGATAGATTGTATTTCCTTTTTGCAATCCATGTTAAATTCTCCTCAGGCTTATAATCAAAATAAAGATTTTACTAAACATATCATTGATGCTTTAATGCAATCCTATGAAGAAAAGCTTGAACTAGAAGTTTCTATCCCTAGAAAACTTTATTATTAGTGGGAACCTACTATTAAAATTAAGATTAAATATTATGAATGCTATGCTTTGTGTGATTTGGATGCTAGTGTTTCCACGATTCCAAAAACCTTGTGTGATGTGCTAGGTTTCTGTGAATTTGATAATTGTTCTTTAAATTTGCATCTTGCGGATTCCACCATTAAGAAACCTATGGGAAGGATTAATGAAGTTCTTATTGTTGCAAATAGGAATTATGTGCCCATAGATTTCATTTTTCTTGATATAGATTGCAATGCTACATGTCCTATTATTCTTGGTAGACCTTTCCTTAGAACGATTGGTGCAATTATTGACATGAAATAAGGAAATATTATATTCCAATTTACGTTAAGGAAAGTCATGGAACACTTTCCTAGGAAGAAAATTAAATTTCCTTATGAATCTATTATGAGAGCCACTTATCGATTGCATACCAAAGAGGCAATACCTAGATCTATCCTTGCTTTATGCCTAGCTAGGGGCATTAAACGATAGCGCTTGTTGGGAGGCAACCCAAATTTATTTTTGTTCTTTACTTTTTGCTCCTGTTTAGTAATAAATAATTTATCTAGATTCTGTTTAGATGTGGTTTTATATTTTAATTAGTGTTTGTGCCAAGTAAAGCCTGTAGGATCTTCTTGGGTGATAGTTGTTTGATCTTGCTAAAAAAACAAAAACTTTTATGCTTACAAAATTAATTTTCTATTTTTACCAGAGAGCGATAAAATATCCACTCAACTTGCAGTAGATCAATATACGAATTTCTCAGGCCCTCCTATTTTTGCAGAATTTTTGGAGTTACAGAAGTATTCAGAAGTTACAAATTGCTACAGACTGTTCTATTTTTGACATATTCTGTTTTTCGTGTGTTGTTTGCTTATTTTGATGAATCTATGAGTACTATCGGGAGGTATGAACCATATAGAAGTTGGAATACAGTAGGTTTAACACCAATATAAATAAAGAATGAGTTCATTACTGTAACTAAAAATGGTGGTTTATTTTCTTATGCTGCGAGAGCTCATGAGATTTTGTGTTGAAGTTTTGTGTTGTGAAGTTTTCAAGTTTTTGGGTAAAGATTTGATGGATTTTGGAATAAGGAGTGGCAAGAGCATAAGCTTGCGGATGCCCAAGTCACCCCAAGGTAAAATTCAAGGACAACAAAAATCCTAAGCTTGGGGATGCCCCGAAAGGCATCCCCTCTTCCGTCTTCGTTTATCAGTTACTTTACTTGAGGCTATATTTTTATTCACCACATGATATGTGTTTTGCTTGGAGTGTCTTGTATGATTTGAGTCTTTGCTTTTTAGTTTACCACAATCATCCTTGAAATACACACCTTTTGGGAGAGACACACATGAATCAGAATTTATTAGAATACTCTATGTGCTTCACTTATATCTTTTGAGCTAGATAATTTTGCTCTAGTGCTTCACTTATATCTTTTGAGAGCACGGTGGTGGTTTTTTTTAAATATTGATCTCTCATGCTTCACTTATATTATTTTGAGAGTCTTTTAGAACAACATGGTAATTTGCTTTGGCTATAAAACTAGTCCTAATATGATGGGCATCCAAGATGGGTATAATAAAAACTTTCATATAAAGTGCGTTGAATACTATGAGAAGTTTGATTCTTTATGATTGTTTTGAGATATGAAGATGGTGATATTAGAGTCACACTAGTAGAGTAGTTGTGAATTTGAGAGATACTTGTGTTAAAGTTTGTGATTCCCGTAGCATGCACGTATGGTGAACCGTTATGTGATGAAGTTGGAACATGATCTATTTATTGATTGTCTTCCTTATGAGTGGCGGTCGGGGACGAGCGATAGTATTTTCTTACCAATCTACCCCCCTAGGAGCATGCATGTAGTACTTTGTTTCGATAACTAATAGATTTTTGCAATAAGTATGTGA
The DNA here is from genome assembly GCF_002162155.2 of Triticum dicoccoides. NCBI lineage: Eukaryota > Viridiplantae > Streptophyta > Magnoliopsida > Poales > Poaceae > Triticum > Triticum dicoccoides. The sequence goes on along the minus strand of NC_041382.1, from coordinate 235,966,267 downwards.
GTTCTTTATGACTAATGTTGAGTGCATGGATTATACGCACTCTCACCCTTCCACCATTGCTAGCCTCTTTAGTACCGCGCAACTTTCGCCGGTACCATAAACCCACCATTTACCTTCCTCAAAACATCCACCATACCTACCTATTATGGGATTCCCATAGCCATTCCAAGATATATTACCATGCAACTTTCCACCGTTCTGTTTATTATGACACGCTCCATCATTGTCATATTGCCTTGCATGATCATGTAGTTGACATCGTATTTGTGGCAAAGCCACCATTCATAATTCTTTCATACATGTTACTCTTGATTCATTGCACATCCCGGTACACCGCCGGAGGCATTCACATAGAGTCATATTTTGTTCTAAGTATCGAGTTGCAAGTAAATAAAAGTGTGATGATCATCATTATTAGAGCATTGTCCCAATGAGGAAAGGATGATGGAGACTATGATTCCCCCACAAGTCGGGATGAGACTCCGGACGAAAAAGATAAAAAAAATGAAATGAAAAAAGAGGCCAAAAAAAGATAGGGCCAAAAAACAAAAAAGAGAAAAAGAGAGAAGGGACAATGCTACTATCCTTTTTCCACACTTGTGCTTCAAAGTAGCACCATGATCTTCATGATAGAGTCTCTTATTTTGTCACTTTCATATACTAGTGGGAATTTTTGTTATAGAACTTGGCTTGTATATTCCAATGATGGGCTTCCTCAAAATGCCCTAGGTCTTCGTGAGCAAGCAAGTTGGATGCACACCCACTTAGTTTCTTTTGTTGAGGTTTCGTACATTTATAGCTCTAGTGCATCCGTTGCATGGAAATCCCTACTCACTCACATTGATATCTATTGATGGGCATCTCCATAGCCCGTTGATGCGCCTAGTTGATGTGAGACTATCTTCTCCATTTTATCTTCTCCACAACCACCCCTCTATTCCACCTATAGTGCTATATCCATGGCTCAACTCATGTATTGCGTGAAGATTGAAAAAGTTTGAGAACATCAAAAGTATGAACCAATTGCTTGGCTTGTCATCGGGGTTGTGCATGATTAAATATTTTCTGTGATGAAGATAGAGCATAGCCAGACCATATGATTTTGTAGGGATAGCTTTCTTTTGGCCATGTTATTTTAAGAAGACATCATTGCTTTGTTAGTATGCTTGAAGTATTATTGTTCTTATGTCAATATTAAACTTTTGTCTTGAATCTTTCGGACCTGAACATTCATGTCATAATAAAGAAAATTACATTGATAATTATGTTAGGTAGCATTCCACATCAAAAATTCTGTTTTTATCATTTACTTACTCGAGGACGAGCAGGAATTAAGCTTGGGGATGCTTGATACATCGTCAACGTATCTATAATTTTTGATTGTTCCATGATATTATATTATCTGTTTTGGATGTTTAATGGGCTTTAATATGCTCTTTTATATTATTTTTGGGACTAACCTATTAACCGGAGGCCCAGTGCCACTTTATGTTTTTTTGCCTATTTTAGAGTTTTGCAGAAAAGGAATACCAAACGGAGTCCAAACGGAATGAAACCTTCACGATGATCTTTCTTGGACCGAAAGCAATCTAGAAGACTTGGAGTCGAAGTCTGGAACTCCACGAGGAAGCCACGAGGCAGGTAGGCGCGCCCCCACCCTCGTGGACCCCTTGTAGCTCCACTGATGTACTTCTTTCGCCTATATATACTCTTATACCCTAGAAACATCAGGGAGAGCCACAAAACCACTTTTCCACCGCCGCAACCTTCTGTACCCGTGAGATCCCATCTTGGGGCCTTCTCCGGCGATTTGCCGGAGGGGGAATCGATCACGGAGGGCTTCTACATCAACACCATTGCCTCTCCGATGAAGCGTGAGTAGTTTACCATAGACCTTCATGTCCATAGTTATTAGCTAGATGGCTTCTTCTCTCTCTTTGATTCTCAATACAAAGTTCTCCTCGATGTTCTTGGAGATCTATTCGATGTAATACTCTTTTGCGGCGTGTTTGTCGAGATCCGATGAATTGTGGATTTATGAACAAGATTATCTATGAATATTATTTGGTTCTTCTCTGAATTCTTATATGCATGATTTGATATCTTTGCAAGTCTCTTCGAATTATCGATTTAGTTTGGCCTACTAGATTGATCTTTCTTGCAATGGGAGAAGTGCTTAGCTTTGGGTTCAATCTTGCGGTGTCCTTTCCTAGTGACAGTATTGGCAGCAAGGCATGTATTTTATTGTTGCCATCAAGGATAAAAATATGGGGTTTATATCATATTGCTTGAGTTTATCCCTCTACATCATGTCATCTTGCTTAAAGCGTTACTCCGTTCTTATGAACTTAATACTCTAGATGCATGCTGGATAGCGGTCGATGTGTGGAGTAATAGTAGTAGATGCAGAATCGTTTTGGTCTACTTGACATGGACGTGATGCCTATATTCATGATCATTGCCTTAGATATCTTCATAACTATGCACTTTTCTATCAATCGCTCAGCAGTAATTTGTTCACCCACCGTAATACATGCTATCTTGAGAGAAGCCACTAGTTAAACCTATGGCCCCCGGGTCTCTTTCCTATTATATTACATCTCTTTTATTTACATCGCATCTCATTTACTATTTTGCAATCTTTACTTTCCAATTTATACAACAAAAGTACCAAAAAATATTTACTTTACTATCTCTATTAGATCTCACTTTTGCGAGTGACCATGAAGGGATTGACAACCCCTTTATTGCGTTGGTTGCAAGGTTCTTGATTGTTTGTGAAGGTACTAGGTGACTTGTGCGTTGTCTCCTACTAGATTGATACCTTGGTTCTCAAAACTGAGGGAAATACTTACGCTACTTTGCTGCATCACCCTTTCCTCTTCAAGGGAAAACCAATGCATGCTCAAGAGGTAGCATATGCTCCTCTGTACAGAGGGAGCACTCATGTTTCCATTGACTATTATAACGCTACGTGGTCCATGCATCTTAAGCTTGAGATAAGCATAGTGCGGGACTGCATTAAAATGGGTGAACGCGGTTCGTCCGAGTAGTGCGTGATAGCCACTTCGGAATGAGACAATGTCGAAGATCAGGTCTTCACTTCGGAAGTTGTCCGATCAGCCGAAGACAACTTCCAGTGTTATGGATCCTGTGCAACAGGCCTCTACGCCGGGAATTACCCCTTTAAAGGTGGTTTTAGTGGGCTTGATTCTTGATGGATCAATGCCCATTTTACGGACGGTGTCCTGATAAAGCAGATTGAGACTGCTGCCGCCATCCATAAGGACTTGCGTGAGGTGGAATCCGTCAATAATTGGATCGAGAACCAATGCAACCGATCCTCCGTGATGGATACTGGTCGGATGGTCTCTGCGATCGAAAGTGATTGGACAAGCTGACCATGGGTTAAATTTTGGGGCAACTGGCTCTATGACGTAGACATCCCTTAATGCACGCTTGCGCTCCTGTTTAGGGATGTGAGTGACGTAGATCATGTTCACCATTTTGACCTCGGGGGTAAATTTCTTCTGTCCCCCTGTTTTCTGTGGGCGAGGCTCTTCATCATCATCCTCGCTGGGTGGCCCTTTCCCCTTGTTTTCGGCGTTGAGCTTCTGGCCTGTTTAAAGACCCAACATTTTCTGTTGGTATGATTGGTAGGCTTATCGGGGTGCCGTGAATCTAGCAAGGCCGATCGAGTATTATGTCCAAACTAGATGGACCATCTTTGTTTCCTTTGAATGGCTTCTTCCGCTGACCGGGTTTAAAGCCACTGAATCCAGCGTTAACCACTGTGTCTTCGGTATCTTGGTTGTTGCTTCGACGCTTGTGCTTGTTGTGTCGTGGCTTGCCATTGCCATCCCTGGCTTCGGAGGTGCCAGGATCGCCGGTGCTATTGCTTCTACGAGCTAGCCAGCTATCTTCTCCCACGCAAAAGCATGTCATAAGTGCGGTAAGGGCTGAGATGGAGTTCGGCTTTTCTTGGCCGAGGTGTCAGCGAGCCATTCGTCTCGGACACTGTGTTTAAAGGCCGCGAGGGCTTCGACACCCGGACAGTCCACAATTTGGTTCTTTTTGATTAAGAACCTGGTCCAGAGTTTCCGGGCTGACTCTCCGGGTTGCTGGACTATGTGACTGAGGTCATCGGCGTCTGGCGGGCGAATGTAGGTACCTTGGAAGTTGTCTCTAAAGTCATCCTCCAATTCTTCCCAGCTACTGATGGAGTTCTCGGGGAGGCTGTTTAACCAGTGTCGAGCTGGTCCCTTTAATTTGAGCGGGAGGTATTTGATGGCGTGGAGGTCATCACCGTGTGCCATGTGGATATGGAGAAGGAAATCTTTGATCCATACTGCAGGGTCTGTCATACCATCGTATGATTCAATGTTGACGGGTTTAAACCCTTCTGGGAACTGATGTTTTTATCATTTACCTACTCGAGGACGAGAAGGAATTAAGCTTGGGGATGCTGATACGTCTCCAACATATCTATAATTTTTGATTGTTCCATGCTATTATATTATCAACCTTGGATGTTTTATATGCATTTATATGCTATTTTATATGATTTTTTGGGACTAACCTATTAACCCAGAGCCCAGTGCCAGTTTCTGTTTTTCCCTTGTTTCAGTGTTTCGCAAAAAAGGAATATCAAACGGAGTCCAAACGGAGTGAAACCTTCGGAAAAGTTATTTTTGGAAAGAAAGCAATACAGGAGACTTGGAGTGCACGTCAGGGGATCAACGAGGAGAGCATGAGGCAGGGGGCACATCCTCCACCCTTGTGGGCCGCTCGTGGCTCCCCTAATGTATTTCTTCCGCCTATATATATATATATATATCCATATACCCTAAAACTATCGAAGAACACAATAGATCGGGAGTTCCGCCGCCAGAAGCCTCCGTAGCCACCAAAAACCAATCTAGACCCGTTCCGGCACCCTGCCGGAGGGGGAATCCCTCTCCGATGGCCATCTTCATCATCCCGGTGCTCTCCATGACGAGGAGGGAGTAGTTCTCCCTCGGGGCTGAGGGTATGTACCAGTAGCTATGTGTTTGATCTCTCACTCTCTCGTGTTCTTGAGGTGGTACGATATTGATGTATCGCGAGCTTTGCTATTATAGTTGGATCTTATGATGTTTCTCCCCCTCTACTCTCTTGTAATGGATTGAGTTTTCCCTTTGAAGTTATCTTATCGGATTGAGTCTTTAAGGATTTGAGAACACTTGATGTATGTCTTGCATGGGATACTCGTGGTGACAATGGGGTATTCTATTGATCCACTTGATGTATGTTTTGGTGATCAACTTGCGGGTTCCGCCCATGAACCTATGCATAGGGGTTGGCACACGTTTTCGTCTTGACTCTCCGGTAGAATCTTTGGGGCACTCTTTGAAGTACTTTGTGTTGGTTTGAATAGATGAATCTGAGATTGTGTGATACATATCGTATAATCATACCCACAGATACTTGAGGTGACATTGGAGTATCTAGGTGACATTAGGGTTTTGGTTGATTTGTGTCTTAAGGTGTTATTCTAGTACGAACTCTAGGGCTGTTTGTGACACTTATAGGAATAGCCCAACAGATTGATTGGAAAGAATAACTTTGAGGTGGTTTCGTACCCTACCATAATCTCTTCGTTCGTTCTCCACTATTAGTGACTTTGGAGTGACTGTTTGTTGCATGTTGAGGGATAGTTATATGACCCAATTATGTTATTATTGTTGAGAGAACTTGCACTAGTGAAAGTATGAATGCTAGGCCTTGTTTCCTAGCATTGCAATACTGTTTGTGCTCACTTTTATCATTATTTACGCTCACTTTTATCATTAGTTACCTTGCTCTTTTTATATTTTCAGATTACAAAAACCTTTATCTACCATCCATATACCACTTTTATCACCATCTCTTCGCCGAACTAGTGCACCTATACAATTTACCATTGTATTGGGTGTGTTGGGGACACAAGAGACTCTTTGTTATTTGGTTGCAGGGTTGCTTGAGAGAGACCATCTTCATCCTACGCCTCCTACGGATTGATAAACATTAGCTCATCCACTTGAGGGAAATTTTCTACTGTCCTACAAACCTCTGCACTTGGAGGCCCAACAATGTCTACAAGAAGAAGGTTGTGTAGTAGACATGAAGCTCTTTTCTGCTGCCGTTGCCGTGGAGGTTAGCGCTTGAAGGTATATCTTTAGATCTTGCAATCGAGTCTTTTAGTTTCTTGTTTTATCACTAGTTTAGATTATAAAAGAAAACTATAAAAAAATGGAATTGAGTTTACCTCATACGCTTCATCTTTTTAATATCTTTCGTGAGTATGATGGGAAGGAAAATTGTGCCAAAGTGTTAGAAGAAGAATGCATTAAAATGTTTGGCACTAAATCTTTGAATGATGAGCATGATTGCAATGTTGTTAGTATGAACTCCTTGAATATTCATAGTACTAATGATGATTGCACTAGTTATGATGAAAATGTCTCCTATAAACATGTCAAATTTTGTGGAGTACATTGGGTTTGCAAGTACACACCAAATAGGGAATATAGATATTGCAAGAGGCATACGTACTTAGAAACTAAATGGTTGAAAGAAAGGCTAGATGTTTGTGCTGAAAATTTAAATTTTCTTAGCCGTACTTATGAACTTTGCAATGAACGTGATCATTTCAGTACCCAATGCAAATTGTTTTATGATCGTATCGTGTCCAAAAATTGTGATGACTTGATTTCTCTTGCACATCATAATAAACTTAGTTTGCTCTTCGGTTATGAAGAAATGAAACGTATAACTAAGGTTATTCCAGAATTTGCCCTTTATAGAGTTCTTAATTTTGATCTATAAGAAATTTATATGTATTGTGCGGTGAATTGCATTGAAAATCCCAATATTGCCAATTACATAATGAAAAGAAAACAAATAGAGGATGAAGAGAATACTAATGAAATGGAAGAGACTTCCCAACATCCTCCTATTATTTCTTATGATGAATCAGGTAACAAGGAGGAACCTTTTATTCAACCAATCTCATTAATAAGGAGCTCCAAAAATAGGATTGAACCCACACATGATGTGGTGAAGAAGAAGAAAAGAAAAAGGAAGAGAGGTAAAAAGATATCTCTCCCAAATGATGCTGCTCCTATTACTGTTGTGCCTCATGAAAATATAATTGTGGAAGATGGTGCACTTGATGATGATCTCGTTATGCCTATTGCTTGTTGTGATGATTATGATTGGGAAGATAATGATACTTCTTATGATTTTTAAAATCTTTTTGGCATTTGCTTGGAAGAATATGATAATTGCTATACTATTGGTGTTATCCATGCTATTAATGACGAGAGTGATTATTCTTATGATATGAAAAGGCCCAAGCTTGGGGATGCTATGTTTGATGAAGATGATGTTTTTGAGAATATATTTGCTGCAATTAATGTTTGTCCCAAGCTTGGGGATGCTACGTTTAATGAAGATCATATTTTTAGTCTCCCAAGTTTTGATATGCAAATTTATAATGATGATAGCATGCCTCCTACTTATGATAATTATTGTGATGATACATATGCTATAAAAAGTAGTGATGATTATATTTATAAAACTTGTCATGATTATGATTACCCTTTTTCTGAACATTACTCTTTTAATGTGGGAACAATTTATAGTATTCGAGTCTCTTATGATACTCCCACTATTCCGATTGACAAGAATTTTGCTTATGTAGAGAGTAGTAAATTTTTCTATGCTTGTAGATCATGAAAAGAATGCTTTAGGTGCTGGTTTTATTGTTGAATTCATTCATGATGCTACTGAAAATTATTATGAGGGAGGAATATATGCTTGTAGGAATTGCAATAATATCAAGTTTCCTCTCTATGTGTTGAAAGTTATGAAGTTATGCTTATTTTACCTTCCTATGCAAGTTGATTATTGTTCCCACAAGTTGTTTGCTCACAAAATCCCTATGCATAGGAAGTGGGTTAGACTTAAATGTGCTAGTCATATTCTTCATGATGCTCTCTTTATGTTACAACTCTTATATTTTATTTGAGCATCGTTGAAATCATCATGCCTAGCTAGGGGCGTTAAATGATAGCGCTTGTTGGGAGGCAACCCAATTTTAATTTTGTTCCTTGCTTTTTGCTCCTATTTAGTAATAAATAATTTATCTAGCCTCTGTTTTGGTTGTGTTTAATTAGTGTTTGTGCCAAGTAGAACCGTTGGGAAGACTTGGGGAAAGTCTTTTTAATCTTGCTGTAAAAACAGAAACTTTAGCGCTCACGAGAATTGCTGCCATTTTTATTTGGAAAGTGATATTTAGTTAATTATTTTTTAATATGATTAATAGATAAAATCCTAACTTCCAGCAATTTATTTGAGAATTTTATGAGTTCCATAAGTATATGTTTGATCCAGATTACTACAGACTGTTCTGTTTTTGACAGATTCTGTTTTCGATGTGTTGTTTGCTTATTTTGATGAATCTATGAGTAGTATCGGAGGGTATGAACCAAATATAAGTTGGAATACAGTAGATATTACACCAATATGAATTTAGAATGAGTTCACAACAGTACCTAAGTGGTTATTTATTTTCTTATACTAACAGAGCTTACTAGTTTTCTGTTAAGTTTTGTGTTGTGAAGTTTTCATGTTTTGGGTAAAGTTTTGATGGACTATGGAATAAGGAGTGGCAAGAGCCTAAGATTGGGGATGCCCAAGGAAACCAAGGTAAAATTCAAGGACAACCAAAAGCCTAAGCTTGGGGATGCCCCGGAAGGCATCCCCTCTTTTGTCTTCGTTCATCGGTAACTTTAGTTTGAGCTATATTTTTATTTACCACATGATATGTGTTTTGCTTGGAGCGTCATTTTATTTTATTTAGTTTTGCTTGCTGTTTGAATAAAATACCAAGATATGAAATTATTAAATGTTAGAGAGTCTTCATATAGTTGCATAATTATTCGACTACTCATTGATCTTCACTTATATCTTTCGGAGTAGTTTGTTGTTTCTCTAGTGCTTCACTTATATCTTTTTAGAGCACGGCGGTGGTTTTATTTTGAAGAAATAGATGAACTCTCATGATTCACTTATATTATTTTGATAGTCTTTAGAACAGCATGTTAGTTTTCTTTGGTTAAGAAACTAGTCCTAATATGATGGGCATCCAAGAGGGATATAATAAAAACTTTCATATAAAGTGCATTAAATACTATGAGAAGTTTGATACTTGATGATTGTTTTGAGATATGGAGATGGTGATATTAGAGTCATGCTAGTTGAGTAGTTGTGAATTTGAGAAATGCTTGTGTTAAAGTTGGTGATTCCCGTAGCATGCACGCATGGTGAACCGTTATGTTAAGAAGTCAGAGCATGATGTATTTATTGATTGTCCTCCTTATGAGTGGCGGTCGGGGATGAGCGATGGTCTTTTCCTACCAATCTATCCCCCTAGGAGCATGCGCGTAGTACTTTGTTTCGAAAACTAATAGATTTTTGCAATAAGTATGTGAGTTCTCTATGACTAATGTTGAGTCCATGGATTATACACACTCTCACCCTTCCACCATTGCTAGCCTCTCTAGTACCGCGCAACTTTCGCCGGTACCATACACCCACCATATACCTTCCTCAAAACAGCCACCATACCTATCTATTATGGCATTTCCATAGCCATTCCAAGATATATTGCCATGCAAATTTCCACCGTTCCGTTTACTATGACACGCTGCATCATTGTCATATTGCTTTGCATGATCATGTAGTTGACATTGTATTTGTGGAAAAGCCACCGTTCATAATTCTTTCATACATGTCACTCATGACTCATTGCACATCCCGGTACACCGCCGGAGGCATTCATATAGAGTCATATTTTGTTCTAAGTATCAAGTTGTAATTCTCGAGTTGTAAGTAAATAAAAGTGTGATGATCATCATTATTAGAGCATTGTCCCATGTGAGGAAAGGATGATGGAGACTATGATCCCCCCACAAGTCGGGATAAGACTCCGGACGAAAAAAGGAGAAAAAAAGAGGCCAAAAAAAGAGAAAAGGCCCAAATAAAAAAAATAAAAAAATAAAAAAAATGAGAGAAAAAGAGAGAAGGGGCAATGCTACTATCCTTTTACCACACTTGTGCTTCAAAGTAGCACCATGATCTTCATGATAGAGAGTCTCCTATGTTGTCACTTTCGTATACTAGTGGGAATCTTTCATTATAGAACTTGGCTTGTATATTCCAATGATGGGCTTCCTCAAAACGCCCTAGGTCTTCGTGAGCAAGCAAGTTGGATGCACACCCACTAGTTTCTTTTGTTGAGCTTTCATATACTTATAGCTCTAGTGCATCTGTTGCATGGCAATCCCTACTCACTCACATTGATTTCTATTAATGGGCATCTCCATAGCCCGTTGATACGCCTAGTTGATGTGAGACTATCTTCTCCCTTTTTGTCTTGTCCACAACCACCATTCTATTCCACCTATAGTGCTATGTCCATGGCTCACGCTCATGTATTGCGTGAAGATTGAAAATGTTTGAGAACATCAAAAGTATGAAACAATTACTTGGCTTGTCATCGGGGTTGTGCATGATTTGAATACATTGTGTGGTGAAGATGGAGCATAGCCAGACTATATGATTTTGTAGGGATAACTTTCTTTGGCTATGTTATTTTGAATAGACATAATTTCTTAGCTAGTATGCTTGAAGTATTATTACTTTTATGTCAATATTAAACTTTTGTCTTGAATCTTATGGATCTGAATATTCTTGCCACAATAAATAATAATTACTTAGAGAAATATGTTAGGTAGCATTCCACATCAAAAATTCCGTTTTTATCATTTACCTACTCGAGGACGAGAAGGAATTAAGCTTGGGGATGCTGATACGTCTCCAACATATCTATAATTTTTGATTGTTCCATGCTATTATATTATCAACCTTGGATGTTTTATATGCATTTATATGCTATTTTATATGATTTTTTGGGACTAACCTATTACCCAGAGCCCAGTGCCAGTTTCTGTTTTTCCCTTGTTTCAGTGTTTTGCAGAAAACGAATATCAAACGGAGTCCAAACGGAGTGAAACCTTCGGAAAAGTTATTTTTGGAAAGAAAGCAATACAGGAGACTTGGAGTGCTCCTCATGGGATCAACTAGGAGAGCACGAGGAAAGGGGCGCGCCCACCCCCTAGGCGCGGCCTCCACCCTCGTGAGCCCCTCGTGGCTCCCCTGATGTATTTCTTCCGCCTATATATATATATCCATATCCCTAAAACTATCGGAGAACACAATAGATCGGGAGTTCCGCCACCAGAAGCCTCTGTAGCCTCCAAAAACCAATCTAGACCCGTTCCGGCACCCTGCCGGTGGGGGAATCCCTCTCTGGTGGCCATCTTCATCATCCCGGTGCTCTCCATGGCGAGGAGGGAGTAGTTCTCCCTCGGGGCTAAGGGTATGTACCAGTAGCTATGTGTTTGATCTCTCGCTCTCGTGTTCTTGAGGTGGTACGATCTTGATGTATCGCGAGCTTTGCTATTATAGTTGGATCTTATGATGTTTCTCCCCTCTACTCTCTTGTAATGGATTGAGTTTTCCCTTTGAAGTTATCTTATCGGATTGAGTCTTTAAGGATTTGAGAACACTTGATGTATGTCTTGCGTGGGATACCCGTGGTGACAATGGGGTATTCTATTGATCCACTTGATGTATATTTTGGTGATCAACTTGTGGGTTCCGCCCATGAACCTATGCATAGGGGTTGGCACACGTTTTCGTCTTGACTCTCCGGTAGAATCTTTGGGGCACTCTTTGAAGTACTTTGTGTTGGTTTGAATAGATGAATCTGAGATTGTGTGATGCATATCGTATAATCATACCCACGGATACTTGAGGTGACATTGGAGTATCTAGGTGACATTAGGGTTTTGGTTGATTTGTGTCTTAAGGTGTTATTCTAGTACGAACTCTAGGGCTGTTTGTGACACTTATAGGAATAGCCCAACGGATTGATTGGAAAGAATAACTTTGAGGTGGTTACGTACCCTACCATAATCTCTTCGTTCGTTCTCCGCTATTATTGACTTTGGAGTGACTCTTTGTTGCATGTTGAGGGATAGTTATATGATCCAATTATGTTATTATTGTTGAGAGAACTTGCACTAGTGAAAGTATGAACCCTAGGCCTTGTTTCCTAGCATTGCAATACCATTTGTGCTCACTTTTATCATTAGTTACACTTACTTTTATCATTAGTTACCTTGCTGTTTTTATATTTTTAGATTACAAAAACCTTTATCTACCATCCATATACCACTTGTATCACCATCTCTTCGCCGAACTAGTGCACCTATACAACTTACCATTGTATTGGGTGTGTTGGGGACACAAGAGACTCTTTGTTATTTGGTTGCAGGGTTGCTTGAGTGAGACCATCTTCATCCTATGCCTCCTATGGATTGATAAACCTTAGGTCATCCACTTGAGGGAAATTTGCTACTGTCCTACAAACCTCTGCACTTGGAGGCCTAACAACGTCTACAAGAAGAAGGTTGTGTAGTAGACATCAAAGCATAGGGGGTGCGCGGTGCCCCTGTACCAGGCGATATTGCAGCGTAGTTCGAACGTAGGCCGTAAGGGTTTTTGGCCCGCATGAGGTTGTGCCTGTCACGCCAGGTCTGATGGTCGTTCTCTCGCATTGGGGCACGCCCCCTCGATCCATATATTGATCTTGTGTGACCGGATCTATTGTCCAGGTCCTTGCGTAGGTCATAGGTGTAGCCCGGGGCCGCTGCCTCCCCTGCCCCGATGATACGTCTCCGTCGTATCTACTTTTCCAAACACTTTTGCCCTTGTTTTGGACTCTAACTTGCATGATTTGAATGGAACTAACCCGGACTAACGCTATTTTCAGCAGAATTGCCATGGTGTTATTTTTGTGCAGAAATAAAAGTTCTCGGAATGACCTGAAAATCAACGGAAATTATTTTTGGAATATATAAAAAATACTGGAAAAAGAATCCACGTCAGGGGGGCCACACCCTGTCCACGAGGGTGGGGGGAGCGCCCCCTGCCTCGTGGGCCCCCTGACGCTCCACCGACCTCAACTCCAACTCCATATATCCGTGTCCGGGGAGAAAAAAATTAGAGAGAAGGAGTCATCGCGTTTGACGATACGGAGCCGCCGCCAAGCCCTAAACTCTCTCGGGAGGGCTAATCTGGAGTCCGTTCGGGGCTCCGGAGAGGGAAATCCGTCGCCATTGTCATCGTCAACCTTCCTCCATCAGCAATTTCATGATGCTCACCGCCATGCGTGAGTAATTCCATCATAGGCTTGCTGGACGGTGATGGGTTGGATGAGATTTATCATGTAATCGAGTTAGTTTTGTTAGGGTTTGATCCCCAGTATCCACTATGTTCTGAGATTGATGTTGCTATGACTTTGCTATGCTTAATGCTTGTCACTAGGGCCCGAGTGCCATGATTTCAGATCTGAACCTATTATGTTTTCATGAATATATGTGAGTTCTTGATCCTATCTTGCAAGTCTATAGTCACCTACTATGTGTTATGATCCGGCAACCCCGAAGTGACAATAATTGGGACCACTCCCGGTGATGACCGTAGTTTGAGGAGTTCATGTATTCACTATGTGTTAATGCTTTGGTCCGGTACTCTATTAAATGGAGGCCTTAATATCCCTTAGTTTCCAATAGGACCCCGCTGCCACGGGAGGGTAGGACAAAAGATGTCATGCAAGTTCTTTTCCATAAGCGCGTATGACTATATTCGGAATACATGCCTACATTACATTGATGAATTGGAGCTAGTTCCGTGTCGCCCTATGTTATAACTATTGCATGAATAATTGCATCCGGCATAATTCTCCATCACCGATCCATTGCCTATGAGCTTTTCATATATTGTTCTTCGCTTATTTACTTTTCCGTTGTTACTGTTACAATCACTATAAAACCAAAAATATTACTTTTGCTACCATTATCACTACTACCATATTACTTTGCTACTAAACACTTTGCTGCAGATATTAAGTTTCCAGGTGTGGTTGAATTGACAACTCAGCTGCTAATACTTGAGAATATTCTTTGGCTCCCCTTGTGTCGAATCAATAAATTTGGGTTGAATACTCTACCCTCGAAAACTGTTGCAATCCCCTATACTTGTGGGTTATCACCCGACGGCGGGGTGGCGCGGGCTAGTGTTCGGCATGAGTAGCCGGTCTGTCCCGTCCACTTGGTGGTTGATCGGGCTCGTCAGCAGTTTTGTGCTTTGGTGGTATTGGCCCAAGGGCCTCGTTGTCGAATTTTGGTAATAGCTTGCGCTGCGGGTAACTCTTAGTTGGGCGTTCGAGGCCGTACTCCTTAGCTGCCAGGACATTAGTCCATCTGTCATTAAGTAAATCCTGATCAGCTTGGATCTGCTGCTGCTTCTTTTTCAGGCTTCTTGAAGTGGTGATTAGCCGGCGCTTAAAGCACTCTTATTCGAGGGGTTCCTCCGGCACGATGAAATCTCCTTTGCCGAGGCTCACATCCTCTTCGGAGATTGGTAGGTAGTTACTGTCCTCCGAATCCTCGTTCCCGACAGGATCGTCAGGGTTAACTTGCCCATCCTCCCAATCATCCTATTCGGATGTTGGCTCGACAGGGGCTTCAGGGTCTTCGGTGTTCTCCGGAGTGTTATTGTCTTCGGTGCCGGTATTGCTGTCTTTTTCGCGACGCGATTTTGAGCGGCGCCGCTGACGTTGACGCTTTGGCAGGCTTGTCCTCAACCGGATCCTTCTTGCCCTCGTCGTCATCCTCTTTGGGTGTATCCACCATGTATACGTCGTATGTGGAGGTGGTCGTCCAACATCCGATAAAACGGAGGGTTTTGGCCTTGATCGTCTCTGGCATCGTTGTCCATACCGTCGATGTATTCGGAGGTGTAGTCTAGCATGTCGGTTAGATCTTCGGCAGTGGCTATGAAGTGGGTGGTGGGTGGGATGTAAAATTCCCCGCTCTCGGTCCCTAGTCCGGGCTGGGAGTAATTCGTAAGCGATTCCTCTGTTATGGCGGGGGATCTCATTAAGTCCAGAGCCTCGTTTAGGAGCGAGGTTTGGTCATAGAGGCAAGAGTCCGCTGGGCCGACTGGAGTGAGGGCCTCCCGGTCGCGGACCTCGAGAGTTTGGATTTAAAGTCCGAGGGAGAGTCCAATGCTCTAGCGACAAGGGGAGTTCGGTTCATCTTTGGGTTTGCCGATGACGCCGTCCCTTCCGGATCTCCAGTAGCGAGGTCCATAATTGTAGGGAGTCCGACGGGCTCTAAATTCCCGTCTTCGGACCCAGTGGTCCGCTCTAGATCTAAGGCCGAATCGGCGGTCGGGGCCATGAATCCTTTGAAGATAAAGTCTCCTCGGATATCGGCAACATAGTTTAGGTTCCCGAAACTGATCTGATGACCAGGGGCGTAGCTGTCGATCTACTCAAGGTGGCCAATCGAGTTGGCACGCAGTGCGAAGCCGCCGAATACGAAAATTTGGCCGGGGAGTAAAGTCTCCTCCAAAACAGCATCGTTGTAGATGATCGAATGAGGCATCGAACCCTCTGTCGACAACATAGAGGAACTCTCAATGAAAGCAGCAACGTCGCTGTCAAAACTGGCCGATCTTTGGTAGGGGGTACCAAACTATGCGTCTGAGGATCGCAGGTAATAGGAGGCAGGGGATACGATGTTTACCCAGGTTTGGGCCCTCTTGATGGAGGCAATACCCTACTTCCTGCTTGACTGACTTTGATGAGTATAGGGGTTACAAGAGTTGATCTACCTCGAGATCGTAATAGCTAAACCCTAGATGTCTAGCCGTATGAATTCTGATTGCCTCTATAGACTAAACCCTCCAGTTTATATAGACACCGGAGGGACCTAGGGTTGTACAGAGTCGGTTTACAAAGAAAGGGATCTTCACATCCGAACGCCAAGCTTGCCATCCACGTAAAGGAGAGTCATGTCCGAACACGGGGAAGGCCCTTCGATCTTGTATCTTCTCGGCCCATCAGTCCGGCCCATATCACATAGCCCAGATGCCCGGGGACCCCCTAGTCCAGGACTCCCTCAATGGTGAAGTAGTAGCTCGAGTCCTCCGGCAGCACGTCGACGTGAAGGCGGCGGTGGTGGAGTGATCTCAGCAGAGCTTCGCTAAGCTATGCGAAGAGAGAGAGAGAGAGAGAGATAGAGATAGAGAGAGGAACTACGAGGGAGAGGGAGGGTAGCGCCATGGCATAGATGGGTGCGTCTGCCCTCCCTCTACCTCTCTATATATAGGGGGAAGGGAGGAGGGGGCACCCTAGGGTTCCCCCTAGGGGGTGCGGCCACCAGATGGGGGCGCCTAGGGTATGGGTGCCCCCAGGTGCCTTGCCCCCCAAGCAAGGGGGAGGCAGCCCTAGGGGGGCGCAACACCTCTCCTGGTGGCATGGGTTGGGGTGAGGGTGCTCTCAGCCCCTTAGTGGGCTCGTGTGCTCCCTTCCCCTGGTCCATGAGGCCCCCAACAGTTGCTGGCCCCCCCTAAACCCCTTCCGGTTCTCCTGGCGATAACCCGGTACCCCCGGAACACTTCCGGACTCCGATGCCCTTCATCCTCTATATCAATCTTCACCTCCAGACCACTCCGAGGTTCCTCGTCATATCCGGGATCTCATCCTGGACTCCGAACAACCATCAGTTACCACCATAACAACTCAACTATACTTATATCGTCACCAAAACGTTAAGTGTGTAGACCGTGCGGGTTCGAGAACTATGCAGACATGACCAAGACACCTCTACGGCAATAACCAATAGCAGGACCTAGATGTCCATATTGGTTCCTACATATTCTACGAAGATCTTTATCGGTCGGACCTCGATGTCAAGGATTCAGATAATCCTGTATGTAGTTCCCTTTGTCTATCGGTATGTTACTTGCCCGAGATTTGATCGTCGGTATCACCATACCTAGTTCAATCTTGTTACCGGCTAGTCTCTTTACTTGTTCCGTAATACAAGATCTCGTGGCTAACTCATTAGTCACATTGCTTGCAAGCTCATTGTGATGTTGTATTACTGAGTGGGCCCTGAGATACCTCTGTCATACAGAGTGACAAATCCCAGTCTTGATCCATACCAACTCAACAGACACCCTCGGAGATACCTGTAGAGCACCTTTACAGTCACCTAGTTACGTTGCGACATTTGGTACACACAAGGTACTCCTCCGATGTCAGTGAGTTGCATGATCTCATGGTCACTCGAACATATACTTGACATGAAGAATATGGTAGCAATAAACTTGATACGATCATATGCTACGTTTTTAGTTTGGGTCTTGTCCATCACATCATTCTCCTAATGATGTGATCCCGTTATCAAATTACAACTCATGTACATGGCTAGGAAACCACAACCATCTTTGATCAGCGAGCTACTCTAGTAGAGGCTCACTAGGGACATGTTGTTGTCTATGTATCCACACACGCATTTGAGTTTCTTATCAATACAATTATAGCATGGATAATAATCTATTATCATGGACAAGGAAATATAATATTAACCACTTTATTATTGCCTCTAGGACACATTTCCAACATTCTCCCACTTGCACTAGAGGCAATAATCTTGTATTACATGGTAATGAATCTAACACCCATAGAGTTCTGGTGTTGATCATGTTTTGCCCTTGGAAGAGGTTTAGTCAATGGATCTGCAACATTCAGATCCATATGTACTTTGCAAATGTTTATGTCCTCCTCCTTGACTGCATCGCGGATGGAGTTGAAGCGTCGCTTTATGTGTCTGGTCCTCTTGTGATACCTTGGTTCCTTGGCTAGAGCAATGGCACCAGTGTTGTCATAGAATAAAGTCATTGGGTTCAGTACACTGGGCACAGCTCCAAGATTTGTCATGAACTGCTTCATCCAGACACCTTCCTTCATTCATTGCCTCCGAGGCAGCTATGTACTCCGCTTCGCATGTAGAATCAGCGAACCGCACCAGCTTGCTGCTCCCCCATTTTAGAATATATACGTATCCGGTTTGAGACTTATAGTCATCTGGACCAGTGACAAAGATTGCATTGACGTAACCCTTTACGACGAGCTCTTGATCACCTCCATAAACGAGAAACATCTCCTTAGTCCTTTTCAGGTACATAAGGATATTCTTTACCATTGTCTAGTGTTCCATTCCTGGATTACTTTGAAACCTATCGGCCATACTTATGGCAAGGCTGCCATCTGGTCTTGTGCACAACATGGCATACATGTGATACGTCTCCAACGTATCTATAATTTTTGATTGTTCCATGCTGTTTTATTATCAATCTTGGATTTTTATAATCATTTTATAGTCATTTTATATTATTTTTTGGTACTAACCTATTGGCATAGTGCCAAGTGCCAGTTGCTGTTTTTTTCCATGTTTTTTACATCGCAGAAAATCAATATCCAACGGAGTCCAAATGCCACGAAACTTTACTGAGATTTTTGATGGACCAGAAGGAAGATATTGGGCCCTGGTAGCACCTGGGAGGAGTCCCGAGGAGGGGACAACCCACCAGGGCGCGCCAGGAGGCCCAGACGCGCCCTGGTGGGTTGTGCCCACCTCGGGTGCCCCCCGGACCGCCTCTTTGCTCTATAAATACCCAAATATTCCCAAAATCCTAGGGGAGTCGACGAAATATTCGTCCAGCCACCGCAGAGTCCAGAACCACCAGATCCAATCTAGACACCATCACGGAGGGGTTCACCACTTCAATTGGTGCCTCTCCGATGATGCGTGAGTAGTTCTTTTAGACCTTTAGGTCCATAGTTAGTAGCTAGATGGCTTCATCTCTCTCTCTTGATTCTCAATACAATGGTCTCTTGGAGATCCATATGATGTAACTCTTTTGCGGTGTGTTTGTTGGGATCGATGAACTTTGAGTTTATGATCAGATCTATCTTTTTATGCCCATGAAAGTATTTGAGTTTCTATGATGTCTTTTATGCATGATCTCTTATAGCCTCGTATTTCTTCTCTGATATTTGTGTTTTGTCTGGCCAACTTGATCTATTTACCTTGCAATGGGAAGAGGTGCCTGGTAGTGGGTTCGATCTTACGGTGCTTGATCCCAGTGACATAAAGGGAACCAACACGTATGTATTGTTGCTACTAATGATAAAAAGATGGGATCTTTATCTACTGCCATAGATAAACGGATCTCGTCTACATCATGCCATCGTTCTTATTGCATTACTCCGTTTTTCCATGAACTTAATACACTAGATGCATGCTGGATAGCGGTCGATGTGTGGAGTAATAGTAGTAGATGCAGGCAGGAGTCGGTCTACTAATATTGGACGTGATGCCTATGTAATGATCATTGCATGGATATGTCATAATTATTTGAGGTTCTATCAATTGCCCAAAAGTAATTTGTTTACCCACCGTTTGCTATTTTTCTCGAGAGAAGCCACTAGTGAAACCTACGGCCTGCGGGTCTTCTTCTCATATATTTGTCTTTGCGATCTACTTTTTATTTGCTTTTATTTTCAGATCTATTAAACCAAAAACCCAAAATTACCTTGCTGCAATTTATTTTATTTGGCGTTTGCTTTATCAATATTTACGACAATCTCCCGTCCATGCACCATTTCTGGCGCCGTTACCCGAAAGGAATTGACAACCCTTTAACACGTCGGGTTGCAAGTGGTTGTTATTTCTATGCAGGGGCTGTTTACATTGTCTTGCTTGGTTCTCCTACTGGTTCGATAACCTTGGTTTCATATCTGAGGGAAATACCTACCGCTGTTGTGCTACATCATCCCTTCCTCTTTGGGGAAATACCGACGTAGCTTCAAGCGACATCAAAAGGAATTTCTGGCATCGTTGCCGGGGAGGATCTTCATCATAACCAGGTTCCTAATCACAATTCTCATCTCCTCGCAATTTACATTATTTGCCATTTTCCTCTCATTTTCCTCTCCCCCACTTCACAAAAAAATGTTGTTTTATTCGGCTATCTTTTTCCGTTCGCCGTTTTCTTCCCGGATCTGTTTTTGGGTGCAATCTTGTTGTGTGGTCATCATGACTCAAGAGAACACCAAGTTATGTGATTTCTCAAATACCAACAACAATGATTTTATTGGCACTCCGCTTGCTCCTCCGCCACTAGTGCGGAGACTTGTGATATTAATACTACTTTGCTGAATCTTGTTATGAAAGACCAATTTTCCGGTACTCCTAATGAGGATGCCGCGTCCCATCTTAATACCTTTGTGGAATTATGCGATATGCAAAATAAAAAAGATGTGGACAATGATGTGGTCAAGATGAAATTATTTTCGTTTTCTTTGCGCGATTCTGCAAAAAATTGGTTCTCTTCTTTGCCTCACAACAATATCGATTCTTGGAATAAGTGCAAAGATGCTTTTATTACTAAGTATTTTCCTCCCACAAAAATTATTTCCCTTAGAACCTAGATCATTAATTTCAAGCAAATTTAACATGATCATGTTGCACAATCTTGGGAAAGGATGAAAATGATGCTAAGGAATTGCCCAACTCATGGGTTAAATCTTTGGATGATCATACAAATTTTTTAAGCGGGGTTGAATTTTGTTTCTCGTAATCTTTTATATTCCGCCGCGGGTGGTACTTTTATGGAAATTACTTTGGGTTAATCCACCAAATTTCTTGATAATATTATGGCAAATTATTCGCAATGGCATACCGAAAGAGCTCCTACTAGTAAAAAAGTTAATTCGGTTGAAGAAATTTCTTCTTTGAGTGAAAAAATTGACACTCTTGTGAAATTGGCTGCTAATGGAAGTTCTCCTATTGATCTTAATGATATGCCTTTGTCTACTTTGATTGAGCAAAATAGTGATGCCATAGATGTGAATTTTATTTCTCGCAATAATTTCGACAACAATGCTTATAGAGGTAATTTCAATCCTAGTCCTTTTCCTAGTAATTCCTCTAATAATTATGGTAATTCCTACGTAAATCAATCTTATAATAATAACAGTAACACCTCTGATCTTGAGAACAATATAAAAGAATTTATCAACACACAAAAAGTTTTCAACACTTCCATAAAAGAAAAGTTGAGTAAGATTGATGATTTGTCTAAAAATGTTGACATAATTGCTCATGATGTGGAAAATCTCAAGATGAAATTTTTTGTGCCTAAAGTAGATGAATCAATTAAAGCTCTTTATGTTTCTATGGATGAAAGTAAGAAAAGAACTGCTATGCTTAGAGCTAAAAGAGAATTTTTAGAAAAAGCTTTTTCTAGTGATTATTCTTGCAAAGATGATGAAGATCTTAAAATGATTGGTGTTTCTTCTATTGATTATTTGTTTAGTAAAGTTAAGAATGATGAAAAAGGGACTGTAGAAGAGTCAACTTTAGGTAGAAGGCGTCCCAATATTTCAGAGGGTGAAAATCTTGTTAAAAAAACTAATGAAAGTGGGTTTGGAGAGGTCAAAACTTTAGGTAGTGATGCACGCACTCTTTTGGATTACAAAGACTTTAATTATGATAGTTTCTCTTGATTGATTGTATTTCTTTGTTGCAATCCGTAATGAATTCACCCCATGCTTATCAACAAAACAAAGCTTTTACTAAACATATTGTTGATGCTATGATGAAAGCTCTTGAAGAGAAATTGGAATAGGAAGTTTCAATTCCTAGAAAATTGTATGATGAGTGGGAACCTACTATCAAAGTCAATATTAAAAATTATGAGTGTTTTGCTTCATGTGATTTGGGTGCTAGTGTTTCTACAATTCCAAAAATTTTATGTGATGTGCTTGGTCTTACCAATCTTGAAGAATGTTCCTTGAATTTGCACTTGGTGGATTCTACAATTAAAAAGCCTATGGGAAGAATTAATGATGTTCTTATTCTTGCAAATAGGAATTATGTGCCCATAGATTTTATTGTTCTTGATATTGATTGCAATCCGTCTTGTCCAATTATTCTTGATAGACCATTTTTATGCACCATCGGGGACGTGATTGATATGAAAGAAGGCAATATTTAGTTCCAATTTCCTTTGAGGAAGGGTATGGAACACTTTCCTAGAACTAGAATTAAGCCACCTTATGATTCAATCATGAGGTCATCTTATGGATCTCGAACCAAAGATGACAAAACTTAGATCCTTGCCTTATGCCTAGCTAAGGGCGTAAAACTATAGCGCTTGTTGGGAGGCAACCCAATGAATACAATTTATTTTTGCTTTTTGCTTCCTTTTTTTGAGTGTTACAACAATTATGATACTGTTATGATTGTGTTTTTGTGATTTAATTAGTGTTTGTGCCAAGTAAAGCCTTTAGGATCTTCTTGCGCAATAGTTGTTTGATCTTGCTGAAAAAACAGAAAGTTTTGCGCTCACGAAATTTATTTTCGTTTTTACCAGAGAGCGATAAAATACCCATTCCACTTGCGGTAGATAAATATAAAAATTTCTCTGGTCGTCCTAATTTTTTAGAGTTTTTTGAGTTACATAAGTATTCGAAATAGTTAGATTGCTACAGACTGTTCTGTTTTGACAGATTTTGATTTCTTTGTGTCATGTGCTTATTTTGATGGATCTATGGTTTTCTTTGATGAGTTTTTGCCATAGAAAAGTTGTAATACAGTAGATATAATACAAAAACAAAATATTAATTGGTTTGATACAACACTTATATTAGTGATTTATTATTCTTATACTAACGGATCTCATGAAGGCTTTGTTGAGTTTTGTGTGATTGAAGTTTTCAAGTTTTGGGTTATCTTACGATGGATGAAGGAAGGATGTAAGAGCCTAAGCTTTGGGATGCCTTGGAATCCCAAGATATTATCCAAGAATGAGCAACCAACTAAGCTTGGGGATGCCCCCGAGTGGCACCCCCCTTTCTTCCAACAACTATCGGTATTTTACTCGAGACTATATTTTTATTTGTCACATGATATGTGTTTTGCTTGGAGCGTCTTGTATGATATGTGTCATTGATTTTTTTATTTTGTGTTTTAAGTCATCAATCCTTGCTGGACACACCTATTTGAGAGAGCCAAAATTATATTTTGACCTGTTAGAATTGCTCTCTATGCTTCACTTAAATTTTTTTATGAGCAATGGACTTGCTCTAGTGCTTCACTTATATCTTTTTGAGCGCAGTGTGATTTGTTATTTTTGAAGAAATGCTCTCTTGCTTCACTTAGATTTATTTGAGAGTTAGTAAAATTTTGAAGAAATTCTCTCTTGCTTCACTTTAATTAGTTTGAGAGAAAGAAAATTTGTTATGCTCATGATCTTCACTTATATTTGTTTGAGCTTATGAAAAGCAACACATGAAAATTAGTCCCAAAGCGATAGATATCCAAGAAGGATAATGAAAAAATGAAAAAAAATGTCATGAAGATCATTAGACAAAATAAGCTTGATTCTTAGTAATAGTTTTGAGATATGATGATGTGATATGTGAGTCATCTTGATGAGTAATTATGCTTTAGTAAGAATATTGGTGTTAAGGTTTGTGATTCCCTATGCATGCACGAAAGTCAATAATCACCCAATGAAAATTATATCCTACTTGTGGTGCATTATTCGGTGTTAATTATGCTTAATACTTACTTATGAGATTATTCGTTTCTTGGTTGGTCGCTTCCCAATCTTTCTGCTAGCCTTCATTTTGCACTAAGTATGACCTCTACTTGTGCATCCAAAATCCTTTAAACCAGTTTTGCCACATGAGTCCACTATATCTACCTATAAGCGGTATTCTTTTGCCATTAGCAAATTTGCATGTGCCATCTCTAATTTTCAAAATAAACTTCTCTTTTGTGTGTTTGTTTCACTCGCGGAGCGGTGAGGGGTGGCTAATATTTTCCATGCTAGATGTGTTATTCTCAAGATGAGTGTTTATTCATTTGTCATTGCATGAGAGTAAGGCAAACGTATTAGGGATGCCCAGTCCCAAAATGAAAAAACTAATGAATTTACTTTATGTTGTGAAATAATAAATTCCTTGGAAAGTGTTGGTATGGAGGGCAACAGTGGATACGATTAGCCATGGAAAGTGAAAGTTATGGTGGAAAAAGGAATAAACTTTATTTTCTGTTTGGGAACCGCCTATGATATATCTATGCATGGAAAGTATTGGGAACTCTAAGTCGTTTTCGTTGGTGGGATGGATACACCTCCCAAAATGTTTTTATCTCAAATTTTTTGCTTTGAGCTCTAGCACCTCTACAAATCCCTACTTCCCTCTACGAAGGGCCTTTCTTTTACTTTATGCAATTTTTATTTTGAGTCTCCATATTCTCTTATAAAAGCACCAACTAGGAGGCAATATGATCGTGCTTAAGTATTGGGTGTAGTTAATATTCGAGTGTGTTTCATGAATGGATCAATGTTTGAGCATGATGGGCTAGGGATAACTTATTTTAGCATTGATATTTTGAACGACATGGTTGCTTGTTGATATGCTTGAGTATCTAAATTATTATGTCCAAACTAAACTATTGCTTTGAATCACATAAAGGTCCAAATGTCCATGCTATAAAGAAAACAATATAATATGACATGATGAACAGCACTCCACATCAAAAATTCTGTTTTTATCACTTATCTACTCGAGGACGAGTAGGAGTTAAGCTTGGGGATGCTGATACGTCTCCAATGTATCTATAATTTTTTATTGTTCCATGTTGTTTTATTATAAATCTTGGATGTTTTATAATCATTTTATAGTCATTTTTGGTACTAACCTATTGACATAGTGCCAAGTGCCAGTTGCTGTTTTTTCCATGTTTTTTTACATTGCAGAAAATCAATATCAAACGGAGTCCAAATGCCACAAAACTTTACGGAGATTTTTTATGGACTAGAAGGAAGATATTGGGCCCTGGTAGCACTTGGGGGAGTCCCGAGGAGGGGAAAACCCACCAGGGCATGCCAGGAGGCCCAGGCGCGCCCTGGTGGGTTGTGCCCACCTCGGGTGCCCCTCGAACTGCCTCTTTGCTTTATAAATACCCAAATATTCCCAAAACCCTAGGGGAGTCGACGAAATATTCATCCAGCCACCGCAGAGTCCAGAACCACCAGATCCAATCTAGACACCATCGCGGAGGGGTTCACCACTTCAATTGGTGCCTCTCCGATGATGCGTGAGTAGTTTTTTGTAGACCTTCGGGTCCATAGTTAGTAGCTAGATGGCTTCATCTCTCTCTCTTGATTCTCAATACAATGGTCTCTTGGAGATCCATATGATGTAACTCTTTTGCGGTGTGTTTGTTGGGATCGATGAACTTTGAGTTTATGATAAGATCTAACTTTTTATATCCATGAAAGTATTTGAGTTTCTATGATATCTTTTATGCATGATCTCTTATAACCTCATATTTATTCTCTGATATTTGGGTTTTGTCTAGCCAACTTGATCTATTTATCATGCAATGGGAAGAGGTGCCTGGTAGTGGGTTCGATCTTACGGTGCTTGATCCCAGTGACAGAAAGGGAACCAAGACGTATGTATTGTTGTTACTAAGGATAAAAAGATGGGATCTATATCTACCGTCATAGATAAACGGATCTCGTCTACATCATGCCATCGTTCTTATTGCATTACTCTGTTTTTCCATGAATGTAATACACTAGATGCATGTTGGATAGTGGTCGATGTGTGGAGTAATAGTAGTAGATGCAGGCAGGAATCAGTCTACTAATATTGGACTTGATGCCTATGCAATGATCATTGCCTGGATATCATCATAATTATTTGAGGTTCTATCAATTGCCCAAACAGTAATTTGTTTACCCACCATTTTCTATTTTTCTCGATAGAAGCCACTAGTGAAACCTACGGCCCCCGGGTCTTCTTTCTCATATAGTTGCCTTTGCGATCTACTTTTTATTTGCTTTTATTTTCAGATCTATTAAACCAAAAACACAAAAATACCTTGCTGCAATTTGTTTTATTTGGCGTTCGATCTATCAATATTTACAACTATCTCCCGTCCACGCACCGTTTCTGGTGCCATTACCCAAAAGGGATTGACAACCCCTTTAAGAGTTGGTTTGCGAGTGGTTGTTATTTGTGTGCAGGGGCTGTTTATGTTGTGTTGCTTGGTTCTCCTACTGGTTCGATAACCTTGGTTTCATATCTAAGGGAAATACCTACCGCCGCTGTGCTGCATCATCCCTTCCTCTTTGGGTAAATACCGATGTAGCTTCAAGCGACATCAACATGATAGAGCCTATGGAAGAAGCATAGGGGATGACACTCATCTTTTCACCATCCTTTGTAGTCGCTGGGCATTGAGTCTTTCTCAACTTCACACATTGCAAAACAGGCAAGAACCCCTTCTTTGATTGATCCATTTTGAAATTCTTCAAAATCCTATCAAGGTATGTGCTTTGTGGAAGTCCTATCAAGCGTCTCGATCTATCTCTATAGATCTTGATGCCTAATATGAAAACATTAGGTCCAATAAGCATCATCACTTTCTCCTAGGTCCTTCATTGAAAAACTCTTGTTCAAATATTCCTTCATGTTTTCCAAAAGTTCTATATTGTTTCCAATCAGCAATATGTCATCCACATATAATATTAGAAACACTATGGAGCTCCCACTCACTTTCTTGTAAATACAAGATTCTCCTAAACTTCTATAAAGCCAAACACTTTTATCACCTCGTCAAAGCAAAGATTCCAACTCCGAGATGCTTGCACCAGTCCATAAATGGATTGCTGGAGTTTGCACACTTTGTCAGCATTCTCTGGATCGACAAAACCTTCCAGTTGCATCATATACAACTCTTCCTTAAGAAAATCATTAAGGAACGCTGTTTTGACATCTGTCTGCCAGATTTCATAATTGAAAACTGCAGCTATTGCTAACATGATTCTGATGGACTTAAGCATCGCTACGGGTGAGAAAGTCTCATCGTAGTCAACTCCTTGAACTTGTGAAAACCCCTTTGCCACAAGTCGAGCTTTATAGACGGTGACATTACCGTCCGCGTCCGTCTTCTTCTTGAAGATCCATTTGTTCTGAATGGACTTTCTCCCTTCAAATAATACTTCGAAAGTCCATACTTTGTTTTCATACATTGATACCATCTCGGATTTCATGGATCTAACTATTTGTCAAAATACAGGCCCACCATCGCTCCTCCGTAGCTCGTAGGTTCATCGTTGTCCAACAACATGATCTCTAAGACAGGGTTACCGTACCACTTAGGAGCAGTGCGTACCCTTACCGACATGTGAGGTTCGATAGTAACTTGATCCTAAGCTTCATGATCACCATCATTAGCTTCCTCTTCAACTGACATAGGTGCCACAGAAACATCTTCCTGGGCTGCTCTACTCTCTGGTTGAAGTAAAGGTTCAACAACTTCATCAAGTTCTATCTTCCTCCCAGTCAATTCTTTCGAGAGAAACTCTTTCTCGAGAAAGAACCCATTCTTAGCGACAAACACTTTGTCTTCTGATCTAACATAGAAGGTATACCCAACCGTATCTTTTGGGTATCCTACGAAGACACATTTGTCCGCTTTGGGTTCGAGATTTTCTGGCCCAAACCTTAAGAAACGACAACTTAGGTTTCTTGCCAAACCACAGTTCATACGGTGTCGTCTGTACGGACTTAGATGGTGCCCTATTTAAAGTGAATGCACCTGTCTCTAACACATAACCCCAAAACGATAGTGGCAGATCGGCAAGAGACATCATAGAACGCACCATATCCAATAAGGTACGAATACAACGTTCGAACATGATACGTCTCCAACGTATCTATAATTTTTGATTGTTCCATGCTACTATATTGTATATTTTGGATATTTTATATGCATTAATATGCTATATTATATTATTTTTTGGGACTAACTTATTAAGCCAGAGCTCTGTGCCAGTTTCTGTTTTTTCCTTATTTTTGAGTTTTATAAAAAAGGAATATCAAACAGAGTCCAAAAGGAATAAAACTTTCGCGATGATTTTTGTTGGACCAGAAGACACACGTAGGACTTGGAGATGAAGTCAAAGGAGTCCCAAGGCGGCCACAAGCCTCAGGGGCACGCCCTAGGGGGGCACCCCGAGGGCTTGTGGGCCCCTCGGAGCTCCTCCAACACTAATCTTTGGCCTATAAATTCCCAAATATTCCCAAACGACCAGAAGTCTCCACCAAAATCACTACAAAAAAAGACACATCCGTGACATTTTGGACCGAACGAATTTTTGTGTGTCATGCTTATGACACTTCTATGACGATAATTGTGACAAAACCCGATATCATCATAGATGTGGTGGGCCCCTGCTTCTATGCCAGAAAATGGGCTTTTCGTCTTGGGCGGGCCGGAGACGCAGCTGCATGACATTCTTTGGGCCATCCATGACAGAAAAAACTATGGTAGAAGCGAGGGCGAGGTAAATATCGGGGAGTTCCCAGTCACAGTGGTTGGTCGGGGGCCTAGCGATGCGCGTTCTCTCATACACGTATGCACGTGGGTGCGAGGCGTTGGGCTCCCACTGAACCTGAGCGATCGATCGATCTGGCTGTTAACTGAACCCGATCAAGCTATTCCTTCGCTACTGCTACTAACTGAAGCCGATCGAACCTGCTACCTCCTTCCCTTGATGAATAGTGAGCATTGTTGGGAGGGGGGTTGGATGAATAGTTCCCGGTGGGGGGTTGGATGAAAAGGATCCCGTGGTAGTAGAGGTCGTTGCCGCTAGATGAACATGACCCCGATCGAGCCGGTTGGGGGTGGATGAATAGGACCCCGTGGAGGACTAGATGAACCGGACCCCGTGGAGGGCTAGTTGAACAGTAGCCGGTTGAGGGCTGGATGAACAGTAGCCCGTGGAGGGGTGGTTGAACAGGACCTCATGGAGAGGGCTGGTTGAACAGTAGCCAGTGGAGGAGCGGTGGAGGCTGGATGAACAGGAGCCCGTGGATGATCAGGAGCCCGTGGATGAACAGTCGCAGGTGGAGGGTGGAGGAGGTCGACGGTGGATGAACAATAGCCCGTGGAGGCTGGAGGAGGCCGACGGTGGAGATGAACAGTAGCTCGTGGAGTCCCGTTTTGCGGTACGCCACACCACTCCCGATGAACACGACCCCCTGTTTCGACCGTAGCGCTCCAACAGAAGTCCGTTCCTCCATTTTGTGGTAGGCCACACCCCTCCCGATCAACAGGTCCTCGTTTCGACCGTAGGAGGTCCAAAAGAAGTCTGTTTCCTCCGTTTTGCGGTACGCCAGACCCCTCTCGACGAACAGGATCCCGTTTCGACCGTGGCCGATCGAACACAAGGCCGTTTCCTCAGTTCCGCGGTACGCCAGGCCTCGTTTCAATCGGCTGTTCCGTCCAATCCGGTTGGCTCCCGATGAACATGACGCATTCCATTGCCTCCCGATGAACACAACGATGCAGTTTCTCCATTCTGACCCAGCCAGTTGGCTGCTGATGAACACGTCGCCACCGCTGCCTTTCCATGTACACGAGCCCTGGCCGTACGTATGCGAGAGTAGGCGTTCGAGACCCCGCCCGTATGTACGTATGTGGCAGTATTTACTTTCTTTCACCCTGGCTATACATACGTGTACATGCTACGTGCACGCCTCTACTACGACATGTGCCCTTTCTTACTCGGCCGGTTCATCGCTGCAACCTGCAGACAGACCGATCGTATGTACGTACACGTTCACGACCAGAATGACAACGCTACGTATGCTTCGACCAGGTGGGTCCCGACTATCAGGGAGGATAAGGAGGCACTTCCTTGAGTGCAAAGATGTAGCTGGTGGGTTCCAGCAGTCAGGGGGAAACATTTTTTTCACGATATACGGTGGCCCGTCCGGTGGGTCCCTACTGTCAGGTGGAGGAATCATTATTTTCCGCGTAATAAGGAGGCACTTCCTTGCTGCGGCCATGGACCCAACTGTCAGCCTCTACACGTATAGTACTATTCCGATGGAAGTTGTTCTTGACCACGTTGACCACGCCGCGCTGAGAGCACCAGGGCGGTGGACGACGGTGAGGCCTAGGAAGGGGACGACGCGGAGCCGGGGAAGACGCGGCAGTGGATGCCCACGTGGAGAGGAGTACGAGGGTTCACTGGTTCGGCTGTGGTGTGAGGCTGCCATCGCCGCAGAATAACAGGGGGTGGTGAGGCCTCCGCGGTAGCACAGCTGGCCACGGGAGGCAGGAGCAGGCGGCACGACCGGTGCTGGTTTGGGTGGCTGGAGCAAGAAGACCAGAGGTTGGAGAAGCACTACGGCCGTTGGATGGAAATCGTACGGTCACTGGAGCTAGAATCATTCATTGACTAAGTTGACAAAGCCCTCCGTCCCCGTCAACTTAGTAGGCCCACAAGTCAGCCTCCAACTATGGTTGGTTCTAGCAGTCTGAGTGAGGATTCATTTTTTTCGCGCCTAATATGGAGGCACTTCCTTACGTGTGAAGATATTGCTGGTGCATCCGAGCTGTCAGCAGGGGGAACGTTTTTTCACGAATTATAGAGGCCCTTCAGGTGGGTCCCAGCTGTCAGGTGGAGGAATCATTATTTCCGCGTAAAAAGGAGGCATTTCCATGTGTGTGGCCGTGGACCCAGCTGTCAGCCTCTCCACGTACAGTCCTCTTCAGATGGAAGTCGTTCCTTGACCACGTTGACCACGTCGCGTGAGAGCACCAAGGCGGTGGATGACAACGAGGCCTAGAAGGGGAGGACGAGGAGCCAGGGAAGACACGGCAATTGTCGCCGTTCTGGGAACGGGGGTCCCCAGACTTGCCTGCCTACGGCCCACGGCGTGGCTTTGTGAGCGGGCCCGTATGGCCCATCTTCACTAGCAAGGACTCAAGACCCTCACGAGGGGCCAGGACTCGCGAGGTGAGCGACACAAGACCTCCTCAGGAGCGGCCTCACCAGGATGGCTCGCGAGGGGCGGAGAGTTCAAGGCCAGCCAAACCTCGCGAGGTTCTAGTGATGTGAGCCATGACGACCAAGGCCAGGCGGGCACCAGCGTGCACAGTGTCCTTGTTTCGTCTTCGGTGCTAAGGAAGCAGGCGCAAGCGCGGAGTACCGAGGTGTCAAGCAAAGGTTTCCGTATCGGTGCAACAAGACAAAGACCAGAAGGACGACAAGATAGAGGTCACCATGGATCCCAAGATGGCGTCACCACCAGAGCCTTTGGCAGGCGAATACTGCTTTTGTCAAGATAGGCTTTTGTCAGGAGGTGTCCCCTTTCAAATTGGCCGTTGTTGGCTCCCTTGCCACTCAATATTTGGGGAGAGTACCGGGGCCCCTATAAATAGGACTAGCCACCACCGTAACTAAAGGGAGGGAGGATCGATCGAATAGTCTGGCCAAGAGAGACCAGAACAACCACAAGTTCACCAAGCACAAGAACACCTCTCCTCAGGAGGCTGTTCTTCCCCTTGTACTATTCATCCTCAGCCCAAGAGGCAATCCACCACACCAAACTGGAGTAGGGTATTACACCAGAACGGTGGCCCGAACTAGTATAAATCTTGTGTCCTTTTTGTTGCGAGTTCGTCGAGTTAGTTCATAAGATCTTAGCTGAGCTAGGACGTGGATCGGTAGGGGGGAGATCTTCACGCGCACCCCAGTGTTCGAACCTTGAGGGTTTTGCCGGAACCCGTGATACGACATTTGGCGTGCCAGGTAGGGGTGCGTCGAAGCTTCCCTTTCTTCGCTCCGCGTCCCGTGGTCTCATCGTCTCCATGTCGGACGCTCGTCGTGCTCGCGCTGAGCGCCGGGCTGTCCTCGCCGCTCGCGTTGCTCAGGCGGCTCCCGTTGGCGGGCCGCCCCATCATTCCCCATCGCTTGCCACAAACGCCGCCACCGGCCCGGCGAGGAACGAGCAGCAATCATCCTCGCTGCACCCCTTGGTGCGGCGGGAAGGCCGCACAGCTACTCCATCGCTGACCCCAGCCGGTTCGTTGTCCCACGCTCGTCGCGCTCCCGTGGGTGCGCAGGCCGCTCTATGCATGGCGCACGAGCTCCTGCGCTATCTCCCAATCGACAACCTCTACAAGGACTAGCTCGACCGCATCGCTGAGCTTGTCCGCGCCGCAGGGGGCTCCCACGCACCGTCCCTCTCGCCACCTCGCCATCCGCCAGCCGTGAGCGGCTTGGCCCATGAAGCGCCTCCACCACCTCTGCCCCAAGACGGAGTCTTGGCGCCCAGGCGCGCGGCCCCACAGCGCGACCTGCCGCGTCCGGCGCCCGCTGTCAGCATCCTGGGAACGGGGGTCCCCAGACTTGCCTGCCTGCGGCCCGCTGCGTGGCTAAGTCAGCAGGCCGTACGACCCATCTTCATCAACAAGGCATCCAAGACCCTCGCAAGGGGCCAAGCCTCGCGAGGAGGACGACACGAGACCTCCTCTGGAGCGGCCTAGTCAGGCAGGCTCACGAGGAGCGAAGATATCAAGGCGAGGTGAACCTCAGGAGGCTCTCGTGACATGAGCATGACGATCGACACCAGGCGGGCGCCAGCATGCACAGCGTCCTTGTTTCCTCTTTGGTGCTAAGGAAACTAGCACAGCCGAGGAGTACCGAGGCATCAGGCAAGGGTTGCCATTTTGGTGCAACAAGACCAAGACCAGAAGGACGGCAAGACGGAGGTCATCGTGGAGCCCAAGACGGCGTCACCACCAGAGCCTTTCGCAGGTGCAGACCACCTTTTGTCAGGATAGCTTGTACTAGTTGTCCCCCTTCAAATTAGCCCACTGTTGTTAGATCCCTTCCCGCTCAATATTTGGGAAGAGGACCAGGGTCTCTATAAGTAGGGATAGCCACCACCATAGAAAAGGAGGGCGAGGAGACAACATCTTAGATAGCTCGCTCACCCATACAAGTTAGCCACGCACAAGAACACCTCAACCTGAGGAGGCAGTTCTTCCCCTTGTATTGTTCATCATCAGCCCAAGAGGCAATCCACCACCACCACACTGGAGTAGGGTGTTACACCACAACGGTGGCCCGAACCAGTATAAACCCAGTGTCTTTATGTGTTGCGAGTTCGTCGAGTTCATCCGCGAGATCTTAGCGAGCTAGGGCGTAGATCGGTAGGAGGGAAAGACTTCGCGTGCACCCCAGTGATCGAACCTTAAGGGTTTGCTGGAACCCCACATCCGACATTTGGCGCGCCAGGTAGGGGTGCTCCGCGGCTTCCCTTCCGTCGATCTGGGCTCCATCGCCACCGCGCTTCGCCCACATGACAGGCGCCCTACCGCCGACTCCGACGGTCAGCGTCGACAATGGGGCCAGGGGGCTCCGAGCTCTGGCCCCCGCCCTGCGGCGGGTGCAGTGGCCACCCAAGTTCAGGCCGGAGATGCTGCCGCGCTACGACGGCGCGGCGGACCCGTCAGCTTTCCTGCTGGCGTACGAGGAGGCCGTCCTCGAGGCCGGGGGCGATGACAAGGTCATGGCCAACTGGCTTCCCGTGGCCCTCGCCGACGAGCCACGCACCTGGATGCTCAACCTTCCTAGATCCATGGTGGCATCTTGGGAGGAGCTCCGCAACCTCTTCACTGCTCGCTACGTGGTGCCGGTGCACCACGCAGTTGCGGCCCTGCTGGGCGGATCTCAAGCACCGCCATCAGACCGCCACGCCAAGCCGTTCCTCCATCAGATCGGGTTGGGCTACGCCAGAGGCCGACCTTACCTTCGGCTCAGAAGATCACCCTGACTCCACCACTGGCTCTGGAGTGCTTCCGATGCTCTGCACGCCCACCATCTGCAACATGGCCGTCACCAAGACCCTCATCGACGGTGGTGCCGGCCTCAACTTGCTCTCCGTGGAAACCTTCAGCCTTCTCCACGTGCCACTCGAGCGGCTCGGCCTCAGTAAGCCCTTCTCAGGAGTGGGTGGGGGAGCTGCCCACTCCCTGGGACAGATCCGCCTCCCTGTCACCTTCGGCACACGCAACAACTACCGCACCAAGATGGTAGACTTCGATGTCGCTCGCATCAGCCTCCCGTACAATGCCATCCTCGGGTACCCGGCTCTCGCTCAGTTCATGGCAGCGACTCACCCGGCTTACAACCTCATGAAGATGCTAGGGAGCAAGGGCGTCCTCACCATCAAGGGGGACACTAAGGAGGCCGCGATGGTGCTCAGGCTCGCCTTCAAGACCGTGACAGCAGCACAACCCGCCGACGCAGGTGCCCCCGCGGCCACGGAGGTCACACCCACCAAGAAGAAGAAGCTGTTCACCCAAGACAAGGCGGAAACCAAGCAGGTACCGGTCAGCGAGGACGGGCCTTCAGGAGCCACCTTTACCATAGGAGCCGGTCTCGACCGGGAACAAGAAGAAGCTCTGGTGAGGTTCTTGCGCGCGAACAAGGAGATATTCACGTGGGAGCCAAATCAGCTGGTAGGGGTCCCGAGGGAGGTGATCCAGCATCATCTAAGGGTATGCCCCAACGTCCACCCCGTGAAGCAGCGAGCAAGACGGCAGTCCACTGAGAAGCAGTCCTTCATCGTCCAAGAGACACGCAGGCTGGAGGCGGCAGGTGCCATCCGAGAGGTCCGGTACCCCGAATGGCTGGCGAACCCTGTCGTGGTGCCGAAAAAAGGCCGGAAGGAACGGATGTGTGTCGACTTCACCAATCTTAACAAGGCCTGCCCTCAAGACCCATTCCCACTCCAGCACATCGACCAGATCGTTGACTCCACCGCCAAGTGTGACCTACTATGCTTCTTGGATGTGTTCTCAGGGTATCATCAAATCAAGATGGCGGTGGAAGATGTGGAGAAGACGGCCTTCCTGACACCATGTGGGGTGTACTGCTACACCTGCATGCCCTTCGGGCTGCGCAACGCGGGCGCGACCTTTCAGCGGTTGATGCACATCGCTTTGGGGTGGCAGCTCAGGAGAAACACAGAGGCTTACGTCGATGACATAGTGGTCAAGTCTCGTGAGGTAAGGACATTGATTCAAGACTTGGAGGAGACCTTCGAGAGCCTGCGCCAAGTGAACTTAAGGTTCAACCCGGAGAAGTGCGTGTTCGGTGTCCCCTCCGGCAAGCTGCTGGGATTCCTTGTATCCCACAGGGGGATCGAGGCGAACCTAGAGAAGGTAAAGGCCATCGAGGACATGAGCCCGCTGCAGACCCTCAAAGAGATGCAGAAGCTAGCAGGGCGGGTAACCGCGTTAGGGCGTTTCATCTCCAAACTGGGAGAGCGTGCCTTACCATTCTTCAAGCTCATGAAGAGGAAGGGCCCGTTCGAGTGGAACCCGGAAGCCGACCGGGCCTTCCAAAACCTCAAGAAATACCTTACTAGCCCCCAGTGATGGTGGCACCGCGGCCCCTCGAGCCTCTAGTACTCTACCTTGCTGCCACCCTGTACTCCGCCAGCGCAGCGTTGGTGGCGGTTCGGGAGGAGCGCCAAGTCAAGGGCGCGCCCTGCCAGGCCAAGGCTGAAGTAGCGCGGGGTCAGGAAGGCGCTAGAAATGCATCAGTGGTGGAAGGCCAAGCTCAGCAGGGCGGCGCCGCAGAAGCTCCTGGGGACACCAGGGTCTCAGGGACCCTTCCACCTCAGGATATGACCCGATCTCTGCAGGACCCGAGCCTCGACAACATGCCAGCCCTTGTTGAACACCCGGTGTACTTTGTCAGCACCGTACTACGAGACGTGAGAGCATGCTACCCCATGCCCCAGAAGCTCCTGCTCGCACTCCTGGTGGCCTCACGCAAGCTGCGACACTACTTCCAGGGCCATCCCATCAAGGTCATCTCAGCCTACCCACTAGAAAGGATACTTAGGAGCCCTAACTCAGCCGGAAGGGTCGCAGAGTGGAACATCGAGTTGCAAGCATTCCAGTTGGAGTTCAGCACTACCAGGGTCATCAAGGGGGTCGCACTCGCTGACTTTGTGGCAGAATGGATGGATGCCCCGACACTTGAGAAAGGAGAAAACCGGCCCACCTCCCCAAGAAGTGAGGCTCCGGACGGTTGGGTCATGTATTTCGATGGCACCTTCGCACACCAGGGCGCGGGGGTTGGAAGTGCTAATCTCGCCCACCCAGGACAAGCTCTACTACGCCGTGCAACTCTACTTTCAGCACAGGAGAAGGTCTCCAACAACATCGCAGAGTACGAAGGCCTCATAGCTAGCCTGAAGGCTGCAGCGGCCCTAGGGGTGAAGCGCCTCACTGTCAGAGGCGACTCACAACTCCTCGTCAACTTCTCCAACAAGGTGTACGAGCCGAAGGACGAGCACATGGAGGCCTACCTCATGGAGGTGCGCAAGATGGAGAAACAGTTCTCGGGCCTGGAGCTGCAGCACGTACCCCGGGGCACCAACAAGGAAGCTAACGACATCGTCCGAAGAGCATCCAAGCGGCAACCGCAGGAGCCTGGCGTCTTTGAGGAGTGGCTCTTCAAGACATCAGCTGCGCCACCTCTTTCAAGCACGACCCAACCTCGGGAGGAGCTCCCCCAGCCTCCGGCCACAGGAGCCCCGACCTGTGGACCGACCTCCGGGGCTCGGCTGCTCTTGGCGCTCGAGCCTCAGGAGGAATGCTGGACCAAGGAATTCAGGGAGTACTTAACGCACGGGACGTTTCCGGAAAAGGAAGAGGAGGCGGAGCGCGTGGCCGGCAAGCCACGACATACTGTATCCAAGACGGCGAGTTATATAGGAAACGACCGAACGATGTCACACTGCGATGCATATCTAGCGACCAAGGAAGGGAGTTGCTGATTGACATACACGGCGGGACTGCGGACACCACTCGTCATCACGGACCCTCGTCGGCAAGGTGTTCCACGGTGGATTCTACTGGCCTACAGCACTCAACGATGCAGCCGAGCTGGTGAAGTCTTGCGAAGCCTGCCAATTCCACGCCAAGCAAATCCATCAATAAGTTCAGGGCCTTCAAACTATCCCGCTCACATGGCCGTTCGCGGTCTGGGGGCTGGATATCCTAGGCCCATTCCCTTGGGTGCCAGGGGGCTACCATTACCTCTACGTCGCCATCGACAAGTTCACCAAGTGGGCGGAAGTGGAAGCCGTCCGTACCATCCCAGTCGGCTCTGCTGTCAATTTCATCAAGCGCCTCGTGAGCTGCTTCGAGGTCCCCAACCGCATCATCACAGATAACGGCTCGCAGTTTACTAGCAACCTCTTCAAAACCTACTGTGCTAACCTTGGAACGCAGATATGCTACGCTTCGGTGGCCCACCCCAGGAGCAATGGTCAGGCCAAACATGCTAACGTGGAGGTCCTGAGGGGCCTCAAGACCAGGACCTTCAAGAAGAAGCTGGAGGCCTGCGGCAGGGGCTGGCATGACAAGCTCCAGTCCGTACTATGGTCCATCCGGACCACCGCCACCAAGCCAACGGGAGAGACTCCATTCTTCCTCGTCTATGGAGCGGAAGCGGTCCTCCCTCACGAGCTCAAGCATTGCTCCGCACGGGTCCTGGCGTTCAACGAAACGTAGCAGGACGCCGCGTGGGGGATGGACCTCGTGTTAGTGGAGGAACATAGCCGTGGAGCTGCGCTGCGGGTGGTGAGGTACCAGCAAGCACTGCGGCGATACCACTGCCGCAACATCCGCTCCAGGATACTCGAGACGGGAGACCTAGTCCTGAGGCGGGTCCTCTCCAAGGAAGGACTGCATAAGCTTTCACCAATGTGGGAGGGCCCGTTCAAGGGTCGTCCACATCTCCAGGCCTGGCGCTGTGCGCCTGGAGACACAAGACGGAGTACCGGTCCAAAATGCCTAGAACATCCAGCACCTCTGAAGGTTTTACCCATAAAGCAAGGCCCAGAGCCTGAGAAGCAAGGCCCAGAGCCTGAGAAGCAAGGCCCAAAGCCTGAGAAGCAAGGCCCAGAGCCTGAGAAGCAAGGCCCAGAGCCTGTGAAGCAAGGCCCAGAGCCTAAGAAGAAAGGCCCAAAGCCTGTGAAGAAGGCCCGGTGCCTGTGAAGAATCGCCGCTCGTGACACTCTCACGTAATAATGAGTTGGGGCTGTACACGCCCCGGAGTCTCAGGGGTGCTTGCCTCAGGCCCTGGGGCTACTGCCCACGCCTAGTGGACAACACTTAGCTCCGCGTTGGTGAGAATACTTGAAGACTAGATTAGGTGCCGGACGCGGCTTTTCATTTGCTTTCCGTATTTGGCTCCCTTTTTCTTAATCGAAATTTGCTTTTGGCATTACTTGCTGAGTTGACCCTCTCGTTTCTCGCTGCGTTTTTCTGGCTCGGGTTAGCTCGTGTTCTCTCTCTCGCATGCCTCACGAGGGGGCTGGGCAGGTGCCCTCGCAAGCATTTTCTCCCTTCTCTGCCTTCTCGCGAGCCACCCTCGTTCGAGCCCAAAAGATGGCGTGCCTCTCCTAGTCCGTGCCCCTCGGGTACCGCGATACAAGGCGCCAGGCCAGGACCAGGGCGAACGACAAATCTTTTAATGCACTTCCTAACAAGCTTTCGCAGTTCCCTAGCAGATGCAGGCCACCAAGGCAAGATGGGCACGAGGAAATGAGCACCTCATGAGGAAGAGGGCATCCCAGATATACCAGATTAAGTCATCTTTGCACGAAATAACGACACAACACGCACGGTGCCACAATCGAGGTACCATAGTTCGATACACACCCCTGGGCCGAAACTGGTTACATTCTTGATGCAGGAAAAAGAGTAAAACAAAAGCAGCGTCACAACAATCTGTGGAGGTAGGCCCCTAGCGGCACCCCGAACCTAGCCGGATCTTTCTTCGCGCTTCACGGAGGCGCGGCGACGGGATGACCCACTGCCGCCTCCAAAGCGGGCACGGCGGCGCGTCGTCGCCAGTGTTGCTGGAGCTGTCACTGGAGGAAGAGCCGCCATAGCGGGACAAGACACAACCTCCCCCGAGGGCAGGCTCGCCCCCATCCTCGTCGCGACCGTCCCTGAGACCAAGCACCTCCTCACCATCGTTCGCCTCGAGGCAGCACCCGGCGCGGCGACCATCTTCCCCAAACCCTCACGAAGAGGGTTGATTCGCCGTCGTACTTGAAGTGGAGGGCGCACCGCTGGCCCAGGCCATGCGCGCGGGTGAACGTGTGCCAACCGCGGGCCAGGGCTATGCTGCCCACGGCGGAAGTCGCGACTGCAACCCAAGAGGCCTTGCTGCAGCAACCATCCGAGTGCAGCCAGAGTCTGCCTGGACCGGAGGCCGGTAGCTCGTTGGCGAAGAAGTGCGGAAGTTGGAGCCAGTTGTCGGCTGGGTTCTCCGACCAGACGACAAACTCCGGCGACACTTCCACTGTGTGGAAGCGCGGATGGGGGGGCGCCACCAAAGCACGCCTCCCCTTGTCAGTTGGATCGCCGTGGTTGGGACGACCCACTCCGCGTGCCGTGGCGCCACTCCGATAGTGGGCCGTGACAGGGGACGCGGTGTGCTTGCGCGGACGGCCATGTCCATGCTTGGGCGCTAGGTAGCCGGGTCCCATGCGAGGAGCCTTTCCCTTCTCGGTGGCAGAGAACTTCCTTCATGGCGCCAGTGGTGGCACAGCGAGCAACGAAGCGAGGAAGAAGAAGCTAGGAGCAGAGCGAGGAAGAAGAAGCAGCAAGCGAGGAATAGATGAGCGACGGGGGCTCCGCCCCCTCCCCATTTATAGCAAGAGAAGGCCAACCGGCACCTCCCACGACCACAGGTAATGATGGTTTCCCTTGCATGTCACAGGGACTCGTCTAGTGGTGCAGTCGCCGAGGCAGCGTGGGGAAGCGGAGGCGCCCACGACCTATCAACCGCCACGCGTCAACCAAGGCCGCATGCTTTGGGGGCCCGCGGTGCTCCATGCTTGGCCATTGGCTTCGCCGTGAAGCCAATCCCGAGCGCACCTTCGGCCCGGGGGCTACTGTCGGCATCCTGGGAACGGGGGTCCCTAGACTTGCCTGCCTGCGGCCCCCTGCGTGGCTAAGCCAGTAGGCCGTATGGCCCATCTTCATCAATAAGGCATCCAAGACCCTCGCGAGGAGGACGACATGAGACCTCCTCTGGAGCGGCCTAGTCAGGCAGGCTCATGAGGAGCGGAGATATCAAGGCGAGGCGAACCTCACGAGGCTCTCGTGACGTGAGCCATGACGATCGACACCAGGCGGACGCCAGCACGCGCAGCGTCCTTGTTTCCTCTTTGGTGCTAAGGAAACTAGTGCAGGTGAGGAGTACCGAGGCATCAGGCAAGGGTTGCCATTTTGGTGCAACAAGACCAAGACCAGAAGGATGGCAAGACAGAGGTCATCATGGAGCCCAAGATGGTGTCACCACCAGAGCCTTTCGCAGGTGCAGACCACCTTTTGTCAGGATAGCTTGTACTAGTTGTCCCCCTTCAAATTAGCCCGCCGTTGTTGGCTCCCTTCCCGCTCAATATTTGGGAAGAGGACCAGGGCCTCTATAAGTAGGGCTAGCCACCACCATAGAAAAGGGGGGCGAGGAGATGTCATCTTAGATCACTCTCTCACCCATACAAGTTAGCCATGCACAATAACACCTCAACCTGAGGAGGCAGTTCTTCCCCTTGTATTGTTCATCATCAGCCCAAGAGGCAATCCACCACCACCACACTGGAGTAGGGTGTTACACCACAACGGTGGCCTGAACCAGTATAAACCCAATGTCTTTCTATGTTGCGAGTTCGTCGAGTTCGTCCACGAAATCTTAGCGAGCTAGGGTGTAGATCGGTAGGAGGGAAAGACTTCACGCGCACCCTAGTGTTCGAAACTTAAGGGTTTGCCGGAACCCCACATCCGACACCCGCGCAAGAAGAAAGAAGCTTCCAAGAAGTCCCTCGGCCGTGTGAAAACGCCCCCGCGCTCCCTGCGCCACCACGGCAAAACCACGTGCCGCCTGCGGCGGCGGTGCGTGGACCCCATCAAGGACAAGTTCTCCACCAGCGCAAAGTCCCGATGACCACGGTAGGCTGCCGCGCCTTCACCCCTGAGCTACGTAGCGTCGCTTGGCCGGGCAAATTC
Organism: Triticum dicoccoides; assembly: GCF_002162155.2. Taxonomy (NCBI): domain Eukaryota; kingdom Viridiplantae; phylum Streptophyta; class Magnoliopsida; order Poales; family Poaceae; genus Triticum; species Triticum dicoccoides. The sequence goes on along the minus strand of NC_041382.1, from coordinate 235,925,267 downwards.
AAGCCGGATCTTCCACCTTGCTACGACAGCACCCCGACCCCGCGGAGTTCCTGTAGCTCTATGAGCTGAGCATCGAGGTAGCCAACGGCGACGAGAAAGTCATGGTGAACTGATTTTCCATGGCTCTCAAGGATGGTGCCCGCTCTTGGCTCCTGAATCTGCCCTAGGCTCGATCTCCTCCTAGGACGAGATGCACGACCGTTTTGTCGCCAACTTCCAGGGCACTCGCGACCACCCACCGGCTGCGGGTGACCTGCGCCACGTCAAGCAACAACCAGGAGAGACCCTCCAGAAGTACATCCAGCGCTCAACAACGTTAGCCTCAAGATCCCCAAGGTGATGGACGAGGCAATCATCTCTGCATTCTCTGATGGCGTCCACGACGTCAAGATGAAGGAGGAGCTCGCCATCCACGAGGAGCTGTGCACATCTCTGGAGCTGTTCAACCTGGCGACCAAGTGCACAAGAGCTGAGGAGGGGCGCCTCTCCCTCCTCGAGCTCCCGGCTGCGGACCCGAAGGAGAAAAAAGCCAAGGCCAAAGACGTGAAGCACAAGGGAGCAGCTGTGCTCGCGGTGGAGCCGGACACAAAGCGCGGCAGGGACCAGCCCGAGTCATCCAAGAGCAGCTGACTATTCTGTGCCTTCCATAACCTGCATAGACACAACACCAGCGACTGTCAAGAGCTTAGAGCCATTCGAGAAGGACGCTTCGGTCAACGCCCCGAGTGCAACGACCGGGGCGACGGCCGAGGAGGCGGACGTGGTGGCGGATGCTGGGATGTCCGTGGCCCGCGCCAGGAGTGGCGCGACCGGCCTCGTGAGGACCACTGGCAGGATCAGCCTCGCGAGGGCGCCTGGAGGGATCAGCCTCGTGAGCATCGCCCTAAGGGCAACGCCGGTCTTCCTCCACTACCGCCACCACCAAGAAGAAATGACGACCACCACCAAGACGAGGGGGCTGGGGGCTTCCAGGAGCCGTGTGCCATCGCCTGCATCTTGGGCGGAGCTCAAGCCCCAGCCTAACAGCGTATCTTCAAACAGTTTGCTCATGAGGTGAAAGCAGTCCTCCCCAAGCTTGAGGCCACGCACCCGCTCAGGTGTTCCCAGTGCGCCATCACGTTCAGCTCAACAGACCAGCTCAAGTGCGCGGCTACTGCCGGCGTCCTCCCGATGCTTTGTTCACCCGTCATCAGCAACGTGCAAGTCACCAAGACCCTCATCGACGGCGGCGCAGGGCTCAACGTCCTGTCCGTCGAGACGTTCGACAGCCTCCAAGTGCCGTATATTCAGCTTCAGCCCACCAAGCCTTTCTCAGGAGTGACCGACGGCTCCACCATGCCGATCGGTCAGGTCCGCCTCCCAGTCACCTTCGGACAGCGCAACAACTACCGCACCGAGCTCATCGACTTCATCGTCGCCCACATCCGTCTGCCATACAATGCCATCCTCGGGTATCTGGCCCATGCCAAATTCATTGTTGTGACACATCACGGCTACAACATCTTCAAGATGCCAGGAAGCAGCGGGATCATCACAATCCCTTGCAAAGAAAGAGATGAGGTGTGCACCCTCGAGCGTGCCTTCCAAGCAGCGTCAATCGAAGACCCCAACAACAATGCAGCTCGATACCCTCCTGAGGTCTTCCCCAAGAAGAAGAAGCAGCAACTCCGTGCTGGACCTCAGGAGGACAGCACCGCAAGTGGCACCTCGTCAGGATCAGCGCCCGCACCTGGGGTGCCTCCCTCTATCGCATAGGAAGGCACGCCCGACGCCATCCTCGGTCGGGGCTCGGGGGATCTCTTCTGGAGGGCCTCAGACCTCGCCAACGTCACGAGGGAGGCGCTCGGGCACCACTTGGAGGCGTGTTTCACGGCACATCTCCTTTAGGAGAGCACTGGGCAAGCAGCGCCCGATGCTCAGGAGTTCGTCACCAAGGTATCTCAGGAGCTTCAGGAAGCAAGAGCAATACGCGGCGACCGCCACCTACCTGGCGCTACTCCCCACCTAGGCGACGGTGGTGAGCTCCGCGTGTGCACCGACATATCAGGGCTCAACCGAGCCGCATCTCAGGAGCGCTTCCGGCCTTCGCATGTCGGGCGCTGCGAAGGTCCACCTCACAGCTACGTTCGCATGCCGTTCGGCCTGCCGAGCGTGGCTGCTGCCTTCTAGCTCAACCTGCAGAGCATCATGACGGGTCAGGAGTCCAGGCACCACGTAGTCTTGGCGGAGATGGAGACGGTCCTCAAGGAACCGCCGGGACCCCCAGAGCTTCCCGAGGCTCAGGGCCCCGGTGGCTCGTGAGGGGCAACCCCTTCGCCGCGTACCTTCAGCTTCCTCAACACCCCTTCATCAACGGAACCAGGTGACATTTTCCAAGTTCGTTTAGCTAGGAGCGCCCCCAGGGCTGCATTATTCCCAGGCTGTGTGGGTCCGTCCTTGTGGCATGTATCTTTCCTTGTTTATGTCTTTAGCTTACCTTGCTGGGGGCGCCCCTCGGGCTGCATCATCCCCAAGCCGCTCAGGCCGGACCCAGTGGAGCCGGCGAAGAAGAAAGAAGCTACCAAGAAGTCCCTTGACCGTGAAAAAACGCCCCCATGCTCCCCGCGCCACCATGGCAAAACCACGCGCCGCCTGCAGCGGCGGTGCGCGGACCCCATCAAGGAAAAGTTCTCCACCAGCGCAGAGTCCCGGTGACCATGGCAGGCTCCCGCGCCTTCACCCCTAAGCTACGTAGCGTCGCTTGGCCGGGCAATATCAGGCCGAATCTGCCACCTCGCTACGACGGCACCCCCGACCCCGCGGAGTTCATGCAGCTCTACGAGCTGAGCATCGAGGCAGCCAACGACGATGAGAAAGTCATGGCAAACTGGTTTCCCATGGCTCTCGAGGATGGTGCCCGCTCCTGGCTCCTGAATCTGCCTCCAGGATCGATCTCCTCCTGGGACGAGATGCGCGACCGTTTAGTTGCCAACTTCCAGGGCACTCACGACCGCCCACCAGCTACGGGTGACCTGCGCCGCTTCAAGCAACAACCAGAGAGACCCTCCAGAAGTACATCCAGCGCTTCAACAACGTTCGGCTCAAGATCCCCAAGGTGATGGACAAGGCCATCATCTTTGCGTTCTCTGATGGCATCCGCGATGTCTAGATTAAGGAGGAGCTCGCCATCCATGAGGAGGTGTGCACATCTCTAGAGCTGTTCAACCTGGCGAACAAGTGCGCAAGAGCTGAGGAGGGGCGCCTCTCCCTCCTCGAACTCTCGGCTGCGGACCTGGAGGAGAAAAAATCCAAGGCCAAAGACGTGAAGCGCAAGGGAGCAGCTGTGCTCGTGGTGGAGCCGGACACAAAGCGCGGCAGGGACCAGCCCGAGTCATCCAAGAGCAGCCGACTGTTCTGCGCCTTCCATAACCTGCATAGCCACAACACCAGCAACTGTCAAGAGCTTAGAGCCATTAGAGAAGGACGCTTCGGTCGACGCCCCGAGTGCAACGACCGGGGCGACGACCGAGGAGGAGGACGTGGTGGCGGAAGCTGGGATGACCGTGGCCCGCGCCAGGAGTGGTGTGACCGGCCTCGTGAGGACCACTGGCAGGATCAGCCTCGCGAGGGCGCTTGGAGGGATCAACCTCGTGAGGATCGCCCTCAGGGCAATGCCGGTCTTCCTCCACTACCGCCACCACCAAGAAGAAATGACGCCCACCACCAAGACGAGGGGGCTAGGGGCTTCCGGGAGCCGCGTGCCATCGCCTGCATCTTGGGTGGACCTCAAGCCCCAGCCTCACAGTGTATCTTCAAACAGTTTGCTCGCGAGGTGAACGCAGTCCTCCCCAAGCTAGAGGCCACGCGCCCGCTCAGGTGGTCCCATTGCGCCATCATGTTCAGCTCCGCAGACCAGCTCAAGTGCGAGGCTACTACCAGCGTCCTCCCGATGCTTTGTTCACCCGTCATCAGTAACGTGCAAGTCACCAAGACCCTCATCGACCGCGGCGCAGGGCTCAACATCTTGTTCGTCGAGACGTTCGACAGCCTCCAAGTGTCGTATGATCAGCTTCTGCCCACCAAGCCTTTCTCAGGAGCGACCGACGGCTCCACCATGCCAACCGGTCAGGTCCGCCTCCCAGTCACCTTCGGACAGCGCAACAACTACCGCACCGAGCTCATCGACTTCGACATCGCCCACATCCGTCTGCCATACAATGCCATCCTCGGGTATCCGGCCCTGATCAAATTCATGGCCGTGACGCACCACGGCTACAACGTCCTCAAGATGCTAGGAAGCGACGGGATCATCACAGTCCCCTGCGAAGAAAGAGATGCGGTGTGCTCCCTCGAGCGTGCCTTCCAAGTAGCGTCAATCAAAGACCCCAGCAACAATGCTGCTCGGTACCCTCCTGAGGTCGTCCCCAAGAAGAAGAAGCAACAACTCCATGCCGGACCTCAGGAGGGCAGCACCGCAAGTGGCACCTCGTCAGGATTAGCGCCCGCACCTTGGGCGCCTCCCTCTATCGCATAGGAAGGCACGCCCGGCACCCTCCTTGGGCTGGGCTCAGGGGCTCTCTTCTGGAGGGCCGCAAACCTCGCCAACATCATGAGGGAGGCGCTCGGGCACCACTTGGAGGTGTGTTTCATGGCATGTATCCTTCAGGAGGGCACTGGGCAAGCGGCACCCGGTGCTCAGGAGTTCGTCACCAAGGTATCTCAGGAGCTTCAGGAAGCAAGAGCAATACGTGGCGACCACCGCCTACCTGGCACTGCTCCCCACCCAGGCGAGGGTAGTGAGCTACCGTCTGCATCGACATATCAGGGCTCAACCGAGCCGCGTCTCAGGAGCACTTCTGTCCTTCGAGTGTCGGGCACTGCGAAGGTCCACCTCACAGCTATGTTCGCATGCCGTTCAGCCTGCCGAGCATGGCCGCTGCCTTCCTGCACAACCTACGGAGCGTCATGACGGGTCAAGAGGCTAGGCACCACGCAGTCCTGGCGAAGATGGAGACGGTCCTCAAGGAACCGCCGGGACCCCCAGAGCTTCCCGAGGCTCAGGGCCCCAATGGCTCGTGAGGGGTAACCCCTTCGCCGCGTACCTTCAGCTGCCTCAACACCCCTTCATCAACGGAACCAGGTGACATTTTCCAAGTTCATTTAGCTGGGAGCGCCCCCAGGGCTGCATTATTCCCAGGCCGCGTGGGTCCGTCCCTGTGGCATGTATCTTTCCTTGTTTATGCATTTACCTGAGCTAGGTTGCCTTTCATGCTTAATCTATCTATGACTATCACCCGCTTGATTGTCGCCCATTGCGGGAGCCACGCGCCGGTCGTCTTTCTTCAGGACCCTTCACGTGTGAGGATTAGGCACGACGTCTGTGCTTGGGCCCATCCCTGCAGCATCAATAAATCCAATGGACGAGCTCTGTCTGGCGGGCCGGCCCCGTTCACGTCACCTCGTGGGGCCGTTGGTGCTTGCCTTCTCATGCAATAACCTCAGGATATTCGTTCGGCACAGGTTGTCTAACAACCTCCCAGGACCAAGACAGCAAAGAAGAATCAAGACCAGGCACAACCCGCCTTGAGGTAGGGCCTAGTGAGTCCCGCGCTGGCTCACGAGTGCCCAGACACAACTCGTCTAGCCCTGCCGTGCAAGCCACATGTCAGGGCGGGGATGTACACGCCCCGGGGGCTCTCCGTAGTAGGGAGTCCCCTCCCACGTACTAGTGGAAGCACCATGCTCCTCGCTGGCAGTCGACACTGCCGAGGAGCGGCTATTCCCGTGCAAGTGCAGAAGTGCCATGGTCCGTCTTGGTGATAAACAACTGATGGCGGCCTCACAGCCGTATCAACCTCAGGGAGCCTCCGGGCTCAGTGTCTGGCCTCAAGGCAATGCCTCCCCTCGGGAGAGCCGCGCAAGGGGGCTGCGCTCAGGTCACGCCCAAGCGTGCGCCACTCCGCTAGGTCCCTCGGACCAGGTCGTCGCGCACCCTCCCAAGCAGAGCTAAGGTAAGAAGGTCGTTTGAAAGTCAAGGGGGACTCCTGAGCATCGCGACTCATGAGCCTAGCTGACCACGTAGCCCCTCACTCCTTGGTCCATCCTAGTCTCCGGTCGGTCCAACAGCAGTTGAGGTATGCGCGGGGTCGGGCCCTGCCGACGTAGAACACAAGACCAACCATTGCATCTCCTTTCCACAAGCTGTTTGCGCATCAAGGGGGACTCCTGAGCATCTCGACACAGGATCCTAACTGGTCATGTAGCCCCTCACTCCTTGGGTCTGTCCTGGTCTCCAGTCGGTCCAACGACGGCTGAGGTATGCGCGGGTGAGGGAGTCCTGGATTAGGGGGTATCCGGACAGCCGGATTATATCCTTTGGCCGGACTATTGGACTATGAAGATACAAGATTGAAGACTTCGTCCCATGTCCGGATGGGACTCTACTTGGCGTGGAAGGAAAGCTAGGCAATACGGATATGTATATCTCCTCCTTTGTAACCGACCTTGTGTAACCCTAGCCCACTCCGGTGTCTATATAAACCGGAGGGTTTTAGTCCATAGGACAACATACAATCATACCATAGGCTAGCTTCTAGGGTTTAGCCTCTCTGATCTCATGGTAGATCAACTCTTGTACTACTCATATTATTAAGAATAATCAAGCAGGACGTAGGGTTTTACCTCCATCAAGAGGGCGCGAACCTGGGTACAACATCATGTCCCCTGCCTCCTATTACCATCTGCCTTAGACGCATAGTTCGGGACCCCCTACCCGAGATCTGCCGGTTTTGACACCGACATTGGTGCTTTCATTGAGAGTTCCCCTGTGTCGTCACCGTTAAGCTTGATGGCTCCTTCGATCATCGATAGCGATGCAGTCCAGGGTGAGACTTTTCTCCCTGGACAGATCTTTGTATTCGGCGGCTTCGCACTACGGGCTAACTCGCTTGGCCATCTGGAGCAGATCGAGAGTTATGCCCCTGGCCACCAGGTCAGGTTTGGAAGCTTAAACTACACAGCCGACATCCGTGGAGACTTGACCTTCGACGGATTCGAGCCCCTGCCGAGTGCGCCGCACGGTCACGATGAGCATGATTTAGCTCTACCATCGGACAGTGTTCAGGAGACCGCATCGGCGACCACTCCGACCCTCAATTCGGAGCCAATTGCGCCATCCATGGGCGGGTGGATAGACCCCGCCACGGAGGCCGTATTCTCAGCGGCGATCGAGCCGAATATCGACCTTACCCTTCACGGGAGCCGTGACACCGAACTGCCGGATTCTTCCCCCGCCACGAACTCCGAACCGCCTACGCCCATGCCTATCGAATCTGACTAGGCGTCGATCATGGAGTTCACCTCCACGGATATCTTTCAGCACTCGCCCTTCGGTGACATACTGAACTCATTAAGGTCTCTCTCCCTGTCAGGAGAGTCCTGGCCGAACTATGTTCAGCAGGATTGGGATGCGGATGACGAAGAAATTCGCCACCCACCCATCACCCACTTAGTAGCCACTATCAACAATTTGACCGACATGCTCGACTTCGACTCCGAAGACATCGACGGTATGGACGACGATGCTGGAGACGAAGAGGAACCACTGCCCACAGGGCACTGGACAGCCACCTCATCATATGATATATACATGGTGGACACACCCAAAGAAGGGAATGGCGACGAGACAGCGGAGGATGACCCCTCCAAGAAACAACCCAAGCGGCGACGTTAGCGGCGCCGCTCTAAGTCTCGCCAAAGCAAAAGCAGTGACACCGGCACATGAGATAATAGCACTCCGGACAGTGCCGAAGACGACAACAATCCCCTCCAGCAAGATTTAGAGCAGGATGATGGAGAAGCCAGCCCTCCTGAGAGAGCGGCAGATGGAGAGGCGGAGGATGATAATTACATGCCTCCCTCCGAAGACGAGGCAAGCCTCGACGATGATGAATTTGTCATGCCTGAGGATCCCGTCGAGCAAGAGCGCTTCAAGCACTGGCTTATAGCCACGGAAAATAGCCTTAAGAAAAAGCAGCAGCAGCTACAAGCTGATCAAGATTTGCTAGCTGACAGATGGACTGATGTCCTTGCGGTCGAGGAATATGAACTCGAACGCCCCTCCAAGAGTTACCCAAAGCGCAGGTTGCTACCCCGACTGGAGGAGGAAGCATTAAAACCTACATCTCCAACGTATGACGCGGCTGATCGGCCACCTCATGGCCGCGATAGAGAGGCATTTCAGCCAAAAGCTCAGCCCACACCCTGACGCCACTCAAATAAAAATGTCAAGGCATGGGGAAACACGCTAGACCTGCGAGACGTATTGGAGGACAAAGCAAAACACGCAAGATTGATCTATGGATCACGAGGGCGCGCCACCACACGGGACGATAACCGTCACGCCGGATACAGTAAAATTAAATCCAGCCGGGCCGAACACAGCGGACAAGACTCATTTGAGCTGCGTCGCGACATAGCCCAGTATAGAGGCGCCACACACCCCCTATGCTTCATAGACGAAGTAATGGATAACCAAATCCCAGAGGGCTTCAAACCCGTAAATATAGAATCATACGACGGCACAACAGATCCTGCGGTATGGATCGAGGACTTCCTCCTGCACATCCACATGGCCCGCGGTGACGATCTACACACCATCAAATACCTCCCACTTAAACTCAAAGGACCAGCTCGGCACTGGCTCAACAGCCTGCCAGCAGAATCCATTGGTCGTTGGGAAGATCTGGAAGCCGCATTCCTCGACAACTTCCAGGGCACTTATGTGCGACCACCAGATGCCGATGACTTGAGCCACATAATTCAGCAGCCAGAGGAATCGGCCAGGAAATTCTGGACATGGTTCCTGACAAAGAAAAATCAAATCGTTGATTGTCCGGATGCAGAGGCCCTAGAAGCTTTTAAGCACAACATCCACGATGAGTGGCTCGCCCGGCACCTTGGCCAGGAAAGCCGAAATCCATGGCAGCCCTCACGACACTCATGACCCGCTTTTGCGCAGGAGAAGACAGCTAGCTGGCTCGCAGCAGTAACATATCAAAGAGCCACGGTACCTCAGATACCAATGATAGCAATGGCAGGTCACGTCGCAACAAACATAAGCGCCACGTCAATAGCGACAATATCGAGGATACGACAGTCAATGCCGGATTCAGAGGCTCTAAACCCGATCAGTGGAAAAAGCCATTCAAAAGAAGCACTCTGGGCCCGTCCAGTTTGGACCGTATACTCGATCACTCGTGCCAAATACATGGCACCCCCGACAAGCCAGCCAACCACACCAACAGGGAATGTTGGGTGTTCAAGCAGGCCGACAAGTTAAGCGCCGAAGACAAAGATAAGGGGCTACATAGCGATGACGAGGAGGAGCCCCGGCAGCTGAACACCGGAGGTCAGAAGAGGTTCCCCCCACAAGTGCGGACGGTGAACATGATATACGCAACCCACATCCCTAAGAGGGAGCCGAAGCGTGCATTAAGGGATGTATACGCGTTGGAGCTAGGCACCCCAAAGTTCAACCCATGGTCCTCCTGTCCGGTCACCTTCGATCGCAGGGACCATCCCACTAGTATCCGTCATGGCGGATTCTCCGCACTGGTCCTAGACCCAATCATCGACGGATTTGACCTCACTCGAGTCCTTATGGACGGCGGCAGCATCCTGAACCTGCTTTATCAGGACACAGTGCACAAAATGGGTATAGACCCCTCAAGGATCAAACCCACAAAAACGACCTTTAAAGGCGTCATACCAGGTGTAGAGGCCCATTGCACAGGCTCAGTCACGCTGGAAGTGGTCTTCGGATCCCCGGATAACTTCCGAAGCGAGGAGTTAATCTTTGATATAGTCCCGTTCCGCAGCGGCTATCATGCATTGCTCGGGCGAACCGCATTTGTGAGATTCAACGCGGTACCACACTATGCATATCTCAAGCTCAAGATGCCAGGACCTCGGGGGGTCATCACAGTCAATGGAAACACAAAGCGCTCTCTCCGCACGGAGGAGCACATTGCGGCCCTCGCAGCAGAAGCGCAAAGCAGCCTCTTAAGGCAATCCCCCAGTTCGACGATTAAAGACCCGACCACCATCAAGCGCGCCCAGAGTAATCGGCAACAAGACCGCCTGGCACGTTCCGAGATCGCATAGCAATGCGCCGCCCACCCCAGTCCCAGCCAAACGGTGAAATCCGTGCCACGCGTACATAATTACGCATTGGAAATACCATGGGCACAGGTGGGAGGGGGCACGACTACGGCACGCCCCAAGACGCGGCTCAACCGCACTAGGGGCTTCTCGCTTTGTTACTTTTCTCTCTTTCAGGACTTTAATCTCTGAAAACCCCGTCCGGCAGTACGATTGCCGGACACACGATGCAACAACCAAGGAGGCAAAAAGCCATATCGCACCATGGAACTCCCAGGTGGTCTCCGATAACGAGTGAAATACTTGCTTTAAATACCATTCCTCAGCTTGCCCTTGGAGGGGACATGTCAAATAGTCCTACTTTTTGCTTATCGCACTACTTGTATTACTCTGCTTTGACGCACCTTTTTGAATAAACAATGCATATCACTAGACTATTAATGCATTC
>NC_041382.1:235895083-235914187 GCF_002162155.2 Triticum dicoccoides | reverse complement strand
CAGCACTATTCTAATCCTGGGATTAGAATAACTATTTGGATCACGACGCCTCCTATATAGGGCTTGAAGAGGCGTTCCCGAACTCAACCCACCCGACCGGTCAAAGAAAAAAAGCACCCACCCACTTCCCACGACTCCCTCCCCTACCCTCTCCCGATCCCATCTGCCCACTCCTCCTCACGGCATCGCACCGCTGCCGATGATCTTCTCCCGATCCACCACCGCTGCCAACCCCGTCTCCTTCCGGATCACCGGTGCCCTCGCCTCCTTCCAGAGCGCGCCTCCCGCCACCGGCCCCGTCAGCATGCTAGGCCACCGATGCCCCTAGCACAGCGGCGCCCCTCCCTCTCCCAGATCCTCCTGCCTCGGCAGTGCGCACCGCCGCCAACCACCAGGTTCCCACGCGTCTGCCGCACCATCCCACCTCCTAGTCCGGCCACTGCACCGCCTCTAGCCGCTTTGTCCGACCGCCGCGCCGCCTCCACCATGCGGAGCCAGCTGCCGCACCGCATCCACCTCGCTGGATAGGCCGCCTAGTCGCCTCCACCCCGTAGATCCAGCCGCCGCACCACCAGGACCGATCTCGATGTCGTCTGCCTCCATCACGCGCCGGCGTGCGAGCCGCTGAATCTCCCTGACGCCACCAGTACGTGATTTTGAGACATGCGACCGTCACAATCCAAGGTCACCGGCGCTGTTAGACCGGAGTTGGGAGGCGGTGGTGGAGTTTCAGGGAAGTCCGACGTCGCACGTGCAGCCAGTGCATCGTCCGCTACGCCGCCGCGACTTGCAACACTCTAGGGTGAACACCATCGTAACCTCCTCCGTCTGCACAGGAAGTTCGTGGCCTCGCTCGCGAGCAGTTCGTGCGACCAACCATATCTCATCGCTATTTTGCATTGCGGTTTGTATCAAGGTCATCCAGCACATCACTTGCTTTTCAAGGATGTCTACCTCCTCAGCCTCTTCCCCATGAATACATGTTGAGCCTGTAGTTCTTAGTGCAGACTATGTAATGGATCGTCTTGCGATATATGCCCCTTTCCGTTTCATTATTGTTTCTGTTTTGTTCTGCAAAATCGCTCAATGAAGTTGATGGAAACTTGGATATGTACACTCCTGTTGAGAATTGCTTTGTCACACAGCTTTCTAGTTCCTAGAAATTAAAGTTTTAGAGTAGTCGGCCATAGGGAATTCAACAGTTCCAGTATGTTTACTAGTGTAGCAGCTAGTACTTCATGGTTTCACTCACATGCAAGAGAAAAGAACAGTTTCAGAGTATATATATTTTAAATAATAACAACTTTGATCATGAATTGTTAACACCGGCCAGAACTAGTGATGCTCAACACACAGATGGATAGGTAGGCAAGAAGATAGACAGATAAATAGGTCTTTGCTATTGATGGATGTTCAATGTTTATTACAATACCGATGTGTGGCTGAAGCTCTTTCTTTCTATCCATAGTCTCATGTGCTGATGTTGCCCTCTCTCCATAGGCCGAGTGAAAAACTAGTGTCAGGACGAACACAAATGCTTTTCTACAGGAACAAAAAAATGATCATGCTACTTTCCACATAACATAATGAAAAGCTCAATGTACTTTTGAAAAAGAAAAATCAAACTGACGTTTGAAAATGTGCAGCAGAAGTTCATGTCAAACTAACGGGGCGATTCAGCGTTTATTCTTGAAAATGTGGAGAAAATTGTACATGCTCTGTATGTCAAAAGTTTAGCTTTTTATGTTTTGCGAAGGTCAAAATGTTGTGTTCGAGAAAGTCAAGTGTGTTATCTCAGCAAGTTCAAAAATAAATTTAAACATGCAAGGTAAAACATGCAAGAAAACAAAAAGAAAGGGAGAAGTTCAATTTCTAAAGATGACACGGTTCAACGTGTAAACCAATGTTGAAAGAAAACAAAAAGAAAAGGAGAAATTCAATTTCTAAAGATGAAGCAGGTTGACGTACAAAATAATGTTGAAAGAAAACAACAAGAAAATGAGAAGTTCAATTTCTAAATATGAAGCAGTTTGACGTGCAAACCAATGTTGAAAGAAAACAAAAAGAAAGGAGAAGTTCAATTTCTAAAGATGACGTGGTTCGACGTGCTAAACAATGTTGAAAAGAAAACAAAAAGAGAAGGAGAAGTTCAATTTCTAAAGATGACGTGGTTTGATGTGCAAACCAATGCAAAAACACACACAAAAATGTTGTTTTGGTGTCTTAAAAAAATTTATTCATAAAAAAGATTAAGAAAAAACCAGGAAGTCCATATTGAAAAGATGAAGAAGTTCGATGAATATAGAAAACTCAGATTTTCCTTGTTATTAAACAATGAAAATAAGAAGTTCAAAAATAAAATAACAAGAAGTTCAACTTTTAAAAATAGAGCGCTTCAAATTTTAGAAAAAAGATTAAGAAATTCAGATAAATATTTATAAAAAACTCAGATATTTTCACATCACCGAGAGAAGTTCGATTGATAACTGCCAGAAGTTCACGTACTACACGGTGTGCATTTTGTATTAAAAAGAAATAAAAAAGCAAAGACTAAAAGTTTTGTTGTTATAAATGCAACTCCTCGGTCGAAGAAAGTTAAAAAAAATTATTGTGAGAGGGGTTTGTACAAAAGGAGTATCATTTGCGTAACACTAACGAATGGATGAGAAAATTACAAACGAAAATACGTCAGAGAAGCTCAACGTGAAAACAACATGAAGTTCAACTACTACGCTGAATGAATTTCAGATGAAAAACTTTTAAAATCATCGCGAGTATGAAAAAATGGTCAACACGGGAAAGTTAAGTGCTTACAGCAGCTTTCCACCGGTATATCACTTGCTCAATTCCGGTGAGTGGATGGAGAGTTACGAGCAGTGGATGGAGACCTAAGAGCAAAAAAATCACGTGAAAAACAGAGTGAAGTTCAGGTACACGCGCCGAGAAGTTCAGGTTCTTCACGCGGTGCATTTTCGAAGAATCTGTTTCACGATAGAGGCAGAACGAATGATCCCGCCGTTTTCGAAATTACTTGAAAACGACAAAGAATCAGAGAAAACCATCAACATGGAAAAGTTTTGCATTTTCCGTAGCTTTTCAACGGTATATTATTTGCCCAATTCCGATAAAGTTTGTAGAAATTACGGCAAAAATATGTTTTTCACCATTTTTGAAACTGACTTAAAACCGTAAAGAATTGGGAGAAACAATACATACAAAAAAGTTTTGCATTTGTTCAAGATTTCCAACACCATATCATTTGATTCATTCGGACACACGGTTAAAAAATTAGCTCGAAAATACGAACTCGGTAGGACTTGGACCATTTTATAAATTACTCTTAAACCATTCAAAATTAGAAAAAAACTTTCAAGATGAATAAGTAACGCATTTTCATAGGCTTTCCAACGCCATATCATATGCCTTCATTGGATTAGCCGTTTAGAAATGACATCGAAAAAACGAACTCAGCTGTTAAGTTTACGAAATTTTACTTTTTTTTCAAATTACTCTTTAACCATAGGGAATTAGAGAAAACCTTCAACATGTGGAAGGAGCGGTTTTGCAGCAGCTTTCCAACGCCATATTATATGCCTCATTCCGACAAACGGTTTAGAAATGCGATCGAAAATACGATTCACGTTTTTTGTGCGAAGAAAAAACGGTTTTCAAAACTGCTCTTAAACCGCTTATATTTTGCCAAAAATTTAAGTTGGGTCATGATATCGGGGTCCATAGCTTTCCAACGGTATATCACAAGCCCCATTTGGGCAATGTTGGCGGAAGTTCAACCTAGTTCACATGGAAGTTCAACGTACTACTAGCGGGGCAGGTGAGGTTGTGATCAGAATATTATTCTGATCCCATGATCAGAATAGTGTTTATGTGTGTATATATATATATATATATATATATATGTGTGTGTGTGTGTGTGTGTGTGTGTGTGTGTGTGTGTGTGTCTATATATATATATGTGTGTGTGTGTGTGTGTGTGTGTTCATTCATGACATTCAGCACCCGTACAATATGGTACGGCCAATACGCCAGGGGCTTAAGCGTACCCTATAATACGGCGTGAGAAGTCCGAACACTTTCGACAGTGCGGCACCCCGAACTTATAGCATTATATGCATCAACTCCAAATCATGTCTTGGGTCAATAGTTGGGTTTGCCCGACTCCCATGTTTTGGTACCTTACGTTCCGCTATATCGGCTAAGGTAGCACTGGGAGAACTACTGCGATTGTGCCCCGATTCATCTGGGCTAAGCACCTCAGTAGAGAAAGCTAAAACTTACTGTCATGATAAGGCGAGAGCTGGTCGCTGTTCGAGAGGTTTCTGATACGTTCCCAACGTATCTATAATTTTGATTGCTCCATGCTATATTATCTACTGTTTTGAATGTGTATGGGCTTTATTATACACTTTTATATCATTTTTGGGACTAACCTATTAACCGGAGGCCCAGGCCAGATTTGATGTTCTATGCCTATTTCAGTGTTTCAGAGAAAAGGAATATCAAACGGAGTCGAAACGGAACGAAATCAACTGGAGAAGTTATTTTTGGAAGGAAACCTACCAGATAGACTTGGACCCTACGTCAGAAGATGAAGGAGGAGCTCACGAGGGTAGGGGTGCGCCCACCGCCCTGGGGCGCGCCCCCCTGCCTCGTGCCCCCCCCTTCAGTCCACCGACGTACTCCTTTCACCCATATATACCCACGTATCCTAAAACTTCCAGAATGGAGATTAGATCGGGAGTTCCGTCGCCAGAAGCCTCCGTAGCCACCGAAAGCCAATCTAGACCCGTTCCGGCACCCTGTCGGAGGGGGCAATCCTTCTCCAGTGGCCATATTCATCATCCCGGTGCTCTCCATGATGAGGAGGGAATAGTTCTCCCTCAGGGCTGAGGGTATGTACCAGTAGCTATGTGTTTGATCTCTCTCTCTCTCTCTCTCTCGTGTTCTTGAGATGATACGATCTTGATGTATCGCGAGCTTTGCTATTATAGTTGGATCTTATGTTTCTCCTCCCCCTCTTCTCTCTTGTAATGAATTGAGTTTCCCCTTTTGAGTTATCTCATCAGATTGAGTCTTTAAAGATTTGAGAACACTTGATGTATGTCTTGCTGTGGATATCTGTGGTGACAATGGGATATCACGTGATTCACTTGATGTATGTTTTGGTGACCAACTTGCGGGTTCCGCCCATGAACCTATGCATAGGGGTTGGCACATGTTTTCATCGTGATTCTCCGGTAGAAACTTTGGGGCACTCTTTGAGGTTCTATGTGTTGGTTGAATAGATGAATCTGAGATTGTGTGATGCATATCGTATAATCATACCCACGGATACTTGAGGTGACATTGGAGTATCTAGGTGACATTAGGGTTTTGGTTGATTTGTGTCTTAAGGTGTTATTCTAGTACGAACTCTAGGGCTGTTTGTGACACTTATAGGAATAGCCCAACGGATTGATTGGAACGAATAACTTTGAGGTGGTTTCGTACCCTACCATAATCTCTTCATTCGTTCTCTGCTATTAGTGACTTTGGAGTGACTCTTTGTTGCATGTTGAGGGATAGTTATGTGATCCAATTATGCTATTATTGTTGAGAGGACTTACACTAGTGAAAGTATGAACCCTAGGACCTATTTCCTATCATTGCAATACCGTTTACGCTTACTTTTATCATTCGTTACCTTGCTGTTTTTATTATTTCAGATTACAACTACCTTTATCTACTATCCATATACCACTTGTTTCACCATCTCTTCGCTGAACTAGTGCACCTATACAATTTACCATTGTATTGGGTGTGTTGGGGACATAAGATACTCTTTGTTATTTGGTTGCACGGTTGCTTGAGAGAGACCATCTTCATCCTACGCCTCCTACGGATTGATAATCCTTAGGTCATCCACTTGAGGGAAATTTGCTACTGTCCTACAAACCTCTGCACTTGGAGGCCCAACAACGTCTACAAGAAGAGGGTTGTGTAGTAGACATCAGTCTCGAGTCCCTAAAGACTTATGCCGTTTCGAGCAAGGAGTCGGCTTTGTCCGTCTTAAGGCGTGTATATCGCCCCGAATTCAGCCTTCCGAATACTAGGGGCTTCGCCAAAATTTAAAATTGTAGACTTCTATGGCTAAGTGAGAGTAATAAAGCATTATAGTCCGATTGCCTTGTTCGTTGTGCTGAGCACCTCCCTCGAAGGACCCAAAAATGGGAAAAAGAATGCTCAGATTTATCCCGAACTCCCCAGCACTCGTGGCATGGGGGTAGAAGCCGACGACTAGCCATCTCTCAGATTTAACAAACAGATGCACAGAAGGTAATATTTTAAATCCAAACAAGCATTGCATAGCGCATATGAACAAGTTTTCATAATACAAGATCACACGAGCAAGTTTATTCAAAAATTACATCCTTCGCACACTCGTCCGCCACAAGACGGGCACCCTTCAGGACACCCTCATAATACATCTCAGGGTGGCGATGCTCCTTGCTCTGCAGCGGCCCCTCCTTCACCAGCTTCTCGGCGTCCATCTTGGCCCAGTGCACCTTCGCACGGGCAAAGGCCCGGCATGCACCTTCGATGCAGACGGACCGCTTTATGTCCTCCAGCCGTGGGCAGGCATCCACAAGCCGCCTCACCAGGCCGAAGTAGCTGTTGGGAAGGGAGTCTCCAGGCCACATCCGGACAATAAGGCCCCTCATGGCCTGTTTGGCCGCCTTGTGCAGCTCGACCAGTTGCTTCAGCTGTTCGCTCATAGGCATCGGATGTTCGGTCCCAGTATACTGAGACCAGAACAACTTCTCCGTCGAGCTTCCCTCCTCGGCCTGGTAATATTTCGCGGCATCTGACATGCTGCGGGGCAAATCTGTGAATGCTCCTGGAGAGCGCCGGACTCGGGTAAGTAACAAGTAATTTACTTTCACATGCTTGCTTTGCATATTGAATGCCTTACCCGCCGCTATCTTCTTCATCGCCTCAATTTCCTGGAGGGCCTTTTGGGCTTCAGCCTTGGCATAGTTTGTGCTCTCGAGGGCCGCGGCAAGCTTGGACTCTCGCGTCTTCGAGTTAAGCTCCAAAGCCTCGTGCTTCTTCATGAGAGCCTGGAGTTCTTGCTGCACCTCGCCCACCCGTGCCTCTTGTTTTTCCTGCTTGGTGCGCTCCTTGGCCGCTTTGTTTTCGGCCTTGGACAACGCTTGCTTCAGGGTCGCCACTTCGGTCGTGGCCCCTGCCACATTCATGATGATCCTGTCAGTTCGCAACCACATTTTCTTTTTTTATATAGACAAGGTATTATTTACCTTTGTTCTCCTCAAGCTGCCTCTTGGCATGGCCGAGCTCCTTCTTGGACCGCTCAAGGTCCTGCTTCAGTGCGGCAACCTCCGCAGTCAGTGCGGCAGAGGTCAGCAGGGAAGCCTGCATACGCATACAGACATACTTATATTAGACTCCGGCAGATATTATTGATCCGCTATTCGGCTTTTCTTTGTGAACACCAAATAGAGCATCAGGGGCTACTGTCTATGCGGTAATATTTTTCCTATATTTTAAATACTTACCTCAACGCCTGTTAGAAGGCTGGCACAGGCTTCAGTCAGTCTGCTCTTGGCGGACTGAACCTTGTTGATCACCACACTCATAATAGTGCGGTGCTCTTCGTCGATGGAAGCGCCGCGAAGCTCTCCTAGCAGGTCGTCCGGTGCCTCTGGTTGGACAGAGGTCACCGGCACGGACGGCTTACCCTTCTTGGAAGGGGGTCGCCTGCCCGAGTCCGGAACCACTAGAGCGTCCGGCGTGGTGTTCGGCTGAGGGATGAACTTGGAGCACCTGGGAGCCTTACTCCCTTTGCTCCTGGAGTTCGGAAGGTCGCCTTGAGGCGCCTCCGGGACTGTCTCCCCCCGGCTCGGTGCCCCTTGAGACAATACCTCGGCATTGTCCGTAGGGCAAGAAGAGGAGGCAGTTGGAAGTGTATCACTATCCATGTCTGACGAGTCCAAGGAAAAGTCCGACGAGGATACGTCGATACAGGCTTAGGGCGGACTGCATAATCATGTTTGACGTTAGGGGAAGCAGTGCAACAAAAGTATGCTATGAGTTACTCTGGTATCCGAATACTTACGACTTCGCCAGGGGCTTGGCCCTGAGCAGCCACTCGTCTTCGCCGTCGGCAGCGGTGGTGGAATAGTCCGGAAGGAGAGTCCTTCCCTTCTTGGACCCTTCGGCCTCCCCGGTTGGGGCGGCCATCCTTTTCTTGTCTCCCCCGGCTGGAGGGGGAGAATCTTCATCTTCCTTCTCCTCATCTTCACGGGAGGAGTGTGTCTCGGAGTTATCGGATGATGAGTCTGATACCACCTGGCGCCGGGAACTCCTTCGGGTTCCCTTGGCCTTCTTCTTGGTCTTCTCCGGCACCTCATAAGGAGTCGGAGTTTGCATCTCCGTCAGGAGAGCGTCCGCAGGGTCTTCGGGCAGAGGGGTCGGACAGTTAATCTGCTCCGATGTCTCCGCCCAGTCCTGTCAAAGGCATGGGAGCTCAGACCCCGCACATGGTTAAGCTATGGGAAATAAATACCCTACCAGATGTACATTACTTACGGATTCGCAGGGCGCTTCGCGCTTAGCCCATGGTCCTCGGTAAGAGAAGGAGGGACCTCGATGCCCTTAAACAGCACCTTCCAGACGTCCTTATGCATCATGTTGAAGAGCTCGCGCAGAGTCTGGTGCTGGGCCGGGTCAAACTCCCATAAGTTGAAAGCCCATTGTTAACACGGGAGGATCCGGCGGAAGAGCATGACCTGGACTATGTTGACAAGCTTAAGTTTCTTGCTTGTCATGTTCCGGATACACTTCTGGAGTCCGTCCAGCTCCACCGAAGAGCCCCAAGACAGGCCCTTCTCCTTCCAGGAAGTGAGCCGCGTGGGGATTCCAGATCGAAACCCGGGGGCCGCCACCCAGTTGGTGTCGCGCGGCTCGGTGATGTAGAACCACCCCGATTGCCACCCCTTTACGGTCTCCACGAAGGAGCCCTCGAGCCATGTAACGTTGGGCATTTTGCCCACCATGGCTCCGCCGCATTCCTCTTGTTGGCCGCCTACTACCTTCGTCTTGATGTTGAAGGTCTTCAGCCATAGGCCGAAGTGGGGCCGGATGCGAAGGAAAGCCTCGCACACGACGATGAACGCCGAGATGTTGAGGATGAAATTCGGGGCCAGATCATGAAAGTCCAGCCCGTAATAGAACATGATGCCACGGACGAATGGATGGAGGGGAAACCCCAATCCGCGGATGAAATGGGGGAGGAAAACCACCCTTTCATGAGGTTCCGGGGTAGGGATGATCTGCCCCGCGGCTGGCAGCCGGTGCGTGATATACGCGGCTAAGTATCCGGCTCCATGTAGCTTTTTGATGTTTCCCTCCGTGACGGAGGAGGCCATCCACTTGCCTCCCGCTCCGGACATGTTTGGAGAGAGTTGAGGAGAAGGATGCGGACTTGGGCGCTGGAGTTCGAGTGCGCGAGAATGGATGAGAAAGGAGGAACAAGGCGTGGGTAGAAAAAGGTGAGATCTTATCCCTTTATAAGGGCGGCTAAACTATGCGCCCCCACTAGCGTGGTAAAACTCGCTTATCCCCCAAGCGCCGTAATTGATGGCGCGGTTGGGTTACCCACATCTGTATTGATGAGAATCCCGTAATAAGAGGAACACGATCTCTGCTTTGACAAGACGTGTCAAGAAACCGCCTCGCGTTACGTCCGGGGCTGGTTAAAGAAAAAAGGTTCAAATAATTACCGGGTCGCGGCGTGATATCATGCTGCCAAAACGTGTCAGCAGATTAGATTTGTGGTAATATTATTCTCTCTATGGTGGTATGTGGAACTTATTTTGCAGGGTCGGACACTATCCTTGTATTCAAATTCTTCCGTGGTGTATTCAGAGGAGGAACTCGCCTTGCAATGTCGAAGACAACATTGCGCGCCGGACTCATCGTCATTGAAGCCTGGTTCAGGGGCTACTGAGGGAGTCCTGGATTAGGGGGTATTCGGACAGCCGGATTATATCCTTTGGCCGGACTGTTGGACTATGAAGATACAAGATTGAAGACTTTGTCCCATGTCCGGATGGGACTCTACTTGGCGTGGAAGGCAAGCTAGGCAATACGGATATGTATATCTCCTCCTTTGTAACCGACCTTGTGTAACCCTAGCCCCCTCCGGTGTCTATATAAACCAAAGGGTTTTAGTCTGTAGGACAACATACAATCATACCATAGGCTAGCTTCTAGGGTTTAGCCTCTCTGATCTCGTGGTAGATCAACTCTTGTACTACTCATATTATCAAGAATAATCAAGCAGGACGTAGGGTTTTACCTCCATCAAGAGGGCCCGAACCTGGGTGAAACATCATGTCCCCTGCCTCCTGTTACCATCCGCCTTAGACGCATAGTTCGGGACCCACTACCCGAGATCCGCCGGTTTTGACACCGACTGTCAGGACCCCGACTCAATGCCACATCGATCTAGCATGTAACACCTCATATCACTTTGCGGCCTCACGCACGGTATTCCCACGGGTGTCGCCTTACCTTTGCCCGGGACCGTTTGCGCCTTTTGGCACACGTATATGACAGTGTCGCTAGCATCCATATGATAAGGAGCCCGGGCTGACATGGCTAGTCGTAAACCCAAAGCGGCACAGACTTGCAGGGACAGGCATTCATGACCCAGCTTCGAACGTGTCGGTCATCAGCAAGTGGGTCCGGGATGTAGCACTGGGCTAGCAGGACTCCGGTAAACCGGGCTGTAGCGGGCTAACAGGACTCCGGTACTCAAAGCGTGACATTTTCCCGAAGGGACAGACACAGGAACGAAGAAGGACACATGCCGGCCAGCCTAAGTGTTCCAGAGCAGTAGCAAGCTACCATGGCTCAGCGGTAACACTAGGAGACATTTCCCGGTAAGAGAGGCTACTAAAGATAAACAACTAGATGGTCAGATCCCACACATACCAAGCATTTCAATAACATACACACAATATGCTCGATATGTGCAATACAACATGGCATCACAAAATGACTCTACGACTCAAGTAATTTATTCAATAGGCTCCGAGGAGCGCGATATTACAATCATGGGTCTCATGACCCAACAATCAGAGCATACAAGTCAAAGCACAAGCGGAAGCTATCATGTCTGGGTACAGACATCTATAAATGAAAAAGGCCAAGAAGCCTGACTATCTATCAGATCCTGCCGAGGGCACAAGATCGTAGCTGAGGTAACAAGCTAAACGTCGAAGTCCACGTGGAACTACTAGTGAGACTGAAGTCTCTCTGCAAAAACATAAAATAGGCAAACGTGAGTACAAATGTACCCAGCAAGACTTACATCAGAACTAACTACATATGCATCATTTTCAACAAAGGGATGGTGGGGTTTAACTGCAGCAAGCCAGCTTTGACTCGGTGGCTATCCTAAACTAAGACTGCAAGCGACTCTTTTGAGGTGGCGCACACGAGTCCACATATTCACCATATCAATACACCACTATGGATCCGCTCCCGTCTCCCTACGAGAACGCCATCCATAGCACTCACGCTTATCTTGCGCATTTTAAAGTATCCACTTTCACTTGTCTATGAACTGATATAAGCAACCTAGAAGTCCTTTTCCGCGGACACGGCTATTCGAATAGATGATGTTAACCCTGCAGGGGTGTACTTCTTCATACATGTTTCCACCACTTAGCGTCTGCACACGACATGTGCTCGGCAGACTTCAAGCGAAAGCCGACGTGGGTGTAGACCACGACCTACCTAAACACTCAAGTCTCTAGTCCAGGTTTATCGCCTATTCGGGTTCCATCCATGAGGAGATCCGGCCGGAGTTTCGCTCACAGCCCCAAACGATGTGAACAGGGTTCCGTGACACCAAACGGGCGCCCGGTGTACCCGGCCACGTGCCTACCGCATCACAGCCCACCCCTACGGTCAGCGCTGTCCATGGCCTCCAGCATACTACAAACACCAGAAACTACTTGCAACTCCTGGACAGAGGACAAGGGTGATTAAGAAGTCGAGCGGGGTCATATTTCAGGGCCCAATGTATGGTAGTAGCTGAATCATGGATCACAAACACAGAACTCAGTTCCTGAGGACGGCTTCAATGAGACAACCCACCATGTACTCCTACATGGCCTCTCACCGACACCTTTTACCAAATCGTGTTCACACACTTAGCTCACACACAGTAGGACATGTTCACACGCCTCTGATTCATCCCCGATGAATCAGACCTGACTCAACTCTAAGCAGTAGCAGGCATGACAAACAAGCATGAATGAGTAGGCACAACAGGGCTCAAACAATTCCTACTCATACTAGTGGGTTTCATCTATTTACTGTGGAATGACAGGTCATGCAAAGGATAAAGGGGTTCAGCTACCGCAGCGAGTAACAGATGAATCGATGTTGTCCTAATGCAGTAAAAGAGAGCAGGAGCGAGAGAGTGGGATTTTATCGGAATGAACAAGGGGGTTTTGCTTGCCTGGCACTTCTGAAGATAACATTGAGTCTTCATCAGTGTCAACGATCACATCATCGGTATCACGTCTATCGAGAGGGGACAAATACCGGCAACACAGAAGGGAACACAATCAATGCAATGCACAATATGATGCATGATCATGACATGGCAAAATGAATGTGTGTTGGGCTAATGCAACTAAAACCAGATTAAATGGAGTTGGTTTGAATCCAAGATTCAAATTCAAACTCCATATGTGGATATTTAAATGCCCTTTAATTGATTTGTGCTAAACAGCAGCTATAAGTTGTTCTAACATGCATGAAAATGGTACAGATGGATTCCTTGAATTTTTCTGATAATTTTTCATATATAAATTATTTAATTTGGAGTTACGGTTAATTTTCTATGATTTTTAGAAGTTTATATAATTTTCCGGATTTTCTGAATTATTTTAGAAAATGATTATCTGCGTCATCATTGCGTCATGCTGACCTCAGCAGGTCAACAGACCGGGTCCAGGTCAAACCTGACACTGGGACCCACATGTCAGTGTGATTAGCTTAACTAAAATTAATTAAACTAATCCTAATAGTTAATAGGGCTGGGCCCCACCTCTCATTGACTCAGGAGAGTCAACCGGGGCCCACCCGTGGTCAAAGTCAAAGTCGGCTGCCGGCGTTTAGCCGCCGGCGAGCCCGACGCGGCGGCGAGAGTGGTTTTGGCCACTCCGGCGACCAAATGGGCCGCGGAGGGCATCTAGGAGGAGCTGGGGACGAGCCGAAGCTCTTGGTGGAGTCAGTTGCGCTCGGGGCGGCCGGAATCGGTGCCGGCGGCGAGCGAGGCGGCGGCCGGAGCTTCGGGTTCGAGCGGGGCGAGGCCACAGAGGACGGGAGGGATGGTTAAGGGGCTCGCCGAGCTCCTGAGGATGCTAGGAGCACGGTGCCGTGCTCGGTTTCAAGCCTTGCTGTCTGCAGTCACGGCGGCGACATCACCGGCGGAGCCGAGCTCGCGGCTCCGGTGGGATCGGGGCTACAGGGCACAATCGAAGGGGGGAAGAGGGAGGGGAGGCGTAGGAGCTCACAGCGAGTCCGCAGGGGTGGTCAGTGGGCTCGGGGAGGGGCTGGTGACGACGGGAGGTCGCCGGCGATCTCGGTGGCCCGAGGAGGAAGAAGGCGTCGGGGACGGCGCTCCGAGGCTTCCGGCGTCACATGGGTTGGTGGAGACGAAGAAGAAGGCGCGGCGGTTCTTCTGGAGGCATCGGCGAGGCGAGGGGTGGCCGGTGGCCGCGGCGAACGGCGTCGGTGGCGACGGCTGCGCTCGGCACGAGAGGGAGAGAGGAACAGAGGAGGGGGAGAGCTCGGGAGAGAGTGAGGGGCGGTCGGGGAGGCCGCGTGTCGACGTCCAGGGCGTCCAGAGCGTCGGGGGAGAGCGGTAAGCAGGAGCTGGCGAGGCGCGTGGCCAGCGCGCGGCGGGCACGCGCTCGTCCTCCTGTCCAGGGAGGAAGACGACAGGGAGGCTGTGGTGGTGGGCTGGGCCGGCCACTTGGGCCGCCAGGTAAGTTCTGTTCTGTTTCATATTTTTCTTCTGTTTTGTTTTTATTTAATTTATTTTGCCACTGTTTTGAATTTAAAATAATCCAAACAATGCCAAAAACTCCTCTGAATATTTTATATTGCTAGATGGACTTTTCCAAAAGCTTATAAAATATTTCAGGGGTATTTGAAATTATATTCTAATTATATGAATATAATTCAAATTCAAATAGCTAATGAATTAAATCCAAAGTCCCAAAAATAAATCCTTAAAAATGTTCAATATTTTGGTTGGGACCAGAACCCTTGCCAAAAATTATCAAACATTTAAGAAGAGCATTTTGGAACAATGAATGAGATTTTTAGGGTTTCTGCCCTTCTTTTATTTAGGGTTTTGAGGCTTCCAATTTCCCTCAGTTCAAATTTTAGAATTTAAACATGATGCACACATGAAGCTAGCCTAGAGCACTACCAGCAGCTAGGGATGTGACAACTCACCCCCACTAAACAAGAATCTCGTCTCGAGATTCAAGCGTAGGGTAAGGTGAAGGGGAAACGCAACTAGTATAATCTTCACGATCCAGGGTGCACTTCAGTTGAACGTTGATTCATTCACCATCATTGTCTTGATGTCTTGCTCTGAGAAATCCTGCCAACATGACATGGAGGGAAGAAGGAGACTCTAGAAGGGTCGATCTTCTTGAAGATCGAACAACTCACGGAATGAGACATAGGACCATCTCTCGGGTTGAGACACGAGATACACATCAAGAGGGGTGGAAGAAACGGATGACGAAGGTTCACTAGGTGGACAATAATTCCACACTTAAGAAGGTGGTAAACGATCGTCAACGTAGCGAGGAGTTAAGTTGCCATGATACCACGACGAAACATCCTGGAGGGGGGTGATTCGTAGATTATTATCTTAAGTGGCAAAAAGAATTACCTTTGATATAGAGATCGTTAAGACTCTCTATATCAGCCTAAGGCAAATCACAGCAATCGATTGGCGGGGTCGGTAGAATGGCATACTTGGACTTGGATGATGTGGATTACCTTGTTGAAGACAACGTAATGGATGATTTTGCTTATCACTGGAAATGGAAGAGACCCATGGTAGAATGGCACATTGGCGGTGCAAGCTAGGAACAAAATGCAAATGCTGGGAATGATTCTGGTAACTGGGGAAGAACCCAACAATAGAGAGTGAATTCACTGTTGGAGTGGTTATAGCATAACCGAGGAAATCTGGGGCAATCCCAGCTAGTGCCGATGATAAGACGTAGCGCTTGTGCGTGCTCTCAAGAACTTGAGCATTTCCACAATCATCAAGGTTTTATCAACAACCGCGTCAAGGGTGCTGACAACACAACATACTACCATGATGAATAGCGATGGACGATGCAGATGCGAAGGAGGATAACACTTTCTCAGATTTCACCTTAGCGAGGCCAAGCAAATAAAATCTGGATGATCGACCGAGAGACATTTAGCACTCCGCTTCTAATGTTCTCCTTGATGTGCTAGTATAACCCATTCATAGATATGGTTTGATATCTAAAACATCAAGTAATAGGTCGGACTTCGGGAACACAAAAATCCATAGGGGCAACTAGGGAGTAAATCCTACGAAATCCCTAGGGGGGGTGGCCAACTTCCTCAAACAAGATACTATAATAATAGGTCTACCGGATGGGTGTGTTGGCCACGACATCCACCTTACCGGTTATCGAGAGACCAATATTATAGTTCTTAGGGAAATGTTCCAACCATCATATCTGCCTGAGATTCAGCTCTGGTTGGTGTTAGGATATTCCAGGCTCATCGAGTCTTAGGAAGAAAAATGAAAGTTTGCAACACAAATCGATGAGATGACGTTGCGGGATTCTCGGGAGATGAACTACGATAGCAAGCTCCAAAACATGAGCTGGTTCTGCTACAAACATGTGAACACGTTGTCCCAGACAAGCATGACCACGTGGTAGTCTTATAATAAAACACTACCGAGTTCAGGAGGGGGAACCATCAACGAGGGTATCGAAGTTCTTTCATAAGTCCGGATTAGCTCTTATGAAGGAACTCCTTCTCCTTGAACAAATCAATCAGTGGCTTGGTGTGCTAGGGATACATATAGATTGAAGGTTGCAAGTCTTCAAACCACAGCATTCTTCGCACGTGTGCATGATTGATTTGGAATGATTCCAAAGAAAGCAACATTGACTTTCTCGAATCCACGGCGGCAACTTGCATCAGATGCACATGAATTAAAGGAAGTCACTACCTTCATCCAAACATATGCTTCATGAGCTAGCATGAACAAATGCTTTCAAAAGTTTCCAACACTAGCTTAATGTTCAGCAAAATTATGGAGAAGACAAGGATGTTGTCAATGGGCACAACAACAATTCATCTGGGTTTCCTTTTAAAAGGAATTCCATAGTTAAGTGAACAAGTGATAGCATTGGTCAGGCCAAAGATGTAATGGTGTATGCTCGAGGGATCAACCACGAATAAGACAACATTACGAGCATCATTGGTACTGATTTGATTTGACGATAGCCCACACTCAAATCAAAGGATTGATAAGACAATAGGTCCAGCAACTGATCACAGGGACCAATCGATGAAGATATCATCTTTCTTCAACACACACTACACAAGATTATCCCTTTGGAACGAACTAAGTCAGGCAAGCTTTTATCCTCCAACTCTCCAAGTTGTTGTCTAGCTTAACCAACTAGCTCAGGGATATCTAACACCGATTCTTGGAGAGAAGGTGGTTCACAAGAAACCAACTTGATCTCGAGCTCAACATAACGGTCAGGTGACGACCTGGTGATACTTCCGAGAAGATATTCAGAAAATCATGAACCACCGGTATGTTACTAAGCTCGAGAACAATCTCGCTTTTGAGGGCAAGACGATATGATCAAATGAGTGAGGACTTGACAAGATCCTAACTCATCAATCGAAGGGTGCACCGAAATAAGGACTAGGTAGCACGATCAGTCTTAGAAGGATGATTCAAAAACCAACACGCTAAGAATGAAATTATTATCCTTTAGCTACCAAGCAACTAAATCATTTAAATAAATTCTGTAGATTTTTAGGTGGCTTGCTAAAATATATACAAAGCCACTCACAAACTTCCAGAATTATTGGAGTCATATTTAATATATATTTAAATATAAATCCAAAGCAAATAGTTATTGGATTAATTCAAATGGCCAAAATAATTATCTCTGTGACTCCAAAAATATTGGTTTAATTTTTACCTCTTACCAATATTTCCATGGAATAACAGGAACATTTTCTTGGACACATTTGAGAAGATTTAATTGTTGGTTATTTTTAGAGGTTTCCTGAGGCTTTTTGAAAATTCCTCAATTCAAATTTCATTTGAATTTAAACATGATGCACACACCAGACAGCACCAGAAGCTAGGGATGTGACAACTCACCCCCACTAAACAAGAATCTCGTCTCGAGATTCAAGCGTAGGG
This sequence comes from Triticum dicoccoides, assembly GCF_002162155.2. Classification (NCBI taxonomy): domain Eukaryota; kingdom Viridiplantae; phylum Streptophyta; class Magnoliopsida; order Poales; family Poaceae; genus Triticum; species Triticum dicoccoides. The sequence continues at coordinate 235,896,618 of NC_041382.1, read as the reverse complement.
TAAGGTGAAGGGGAAACGCAAACTAGTATAATCTTCACGATCCAGGGTGCACTTCAGTTGAACGTTGATTCATTCATCATTATTGTCTTGAAGTCTTGCTCTGAGAAATCCTGTCAACATGACATGGAGGGAAGAAGGAGACTCTAGAAGGGTCGATCTCCTCGAAGATCGAACAACTCAAGATTAACTTACGGAATGAGACATAGAACCATCTTTCGGGTTGAGACACGAGATACACATCAATAGGGGTGGAAGAAACGGATGACGAAGGTTCACTAGGTAGACAACAATTTCATACCTAAGAAGGTGGTAAACGATTGTCAACGTAGCGAGGAGTTGAGTTGCCATGATACCATAACGATACACCTTAGGGAAGGTGACTCGTAGAGATATCCCCTTAAGTGGCAAAAAGAATTACTTTTGATTCAGAGATCATTGAAACTCTTTAAACCAGCCTAAGGCAATTCTCGAGCGATCGTTTGGAGGGGGTCGGTAGAATGGCATACTCGGACTTGGATGATGTGGATTACCTTGTTGAAGACAACGTAATGGATGATTTTTGCTTATCACCGGAAATGGAAGGGACCCATGGTAGAATAGCACATTGGCGGTGCAAGCTGGGAACAAAATGCAGATGCTGGGAATGATTCTAGTAACTGGGGAAGAACCCAATAAAGAGAGTGAATTTACTGTTTGAAAAGGTCATAGCATTTGCCGAGGAAACTGAGAGCAAACCCAACTAGTGCCGAGGATAACACGTAGCGCTTGCGCGTGCTCTCAAGAACTTGAGCATTTCCACAATCATCAAGGTTTTACCAACATCCGTGTCAAGGGTCCGGTAACACAACTCACTACCATGATGAATGGTGATGGAAGATGCAGATGCAAAGGAAGATAACACCTTCTCAGATTTCACCTTAGCGAAGCCAAGGAACAAAATCTGGATGATCGACCGAGAGACATTTAGCACTCCGCTTCAAATGTTCTCCTTGATGTGCTAGTGTAACCCATTCATAGAAACGGTCTGGTATCTAGAACATCAAGTAAAGGCCGGACTTCGGGAGCACAAGAATCCATAAGGAACAACTAGGGAGGTAAATCCTACGAAATCCTTATGGGGAGGTGGCCAACTTCCTCAAACAAGATACTATAATAATAGGTCTACCGGATGGGTGTGTTGGCCGCGACATCCACCTTACCGGTTATCGGGAGACCCATATTATAGTTCTTGGGGTAATGTTCCAACCATCATATCTGCCTGAGATTCAGCTCTGGTTGGTGTTAGGATATTCCAGGCTCATCGAGTCTTAGGAAGAAAAATGAAAGTTTGCAACACAAATCGACGAGATGACGTTGCGGGATTCTCGGGAGATGAACTACGATAGCAAGCTCCAAAACATGAGCTGGTTCTGCTACAAACATGTGAACGCGTTGTCCCAGACAAGCATAACCACGTGGTAGTCTTATAATAAAACACTACCGAGTTCAGGAGGGGGAACCATCAACGAGGGTATCGAAGTTCTTTCATAAGTCCG
>NC_041382.1:235835644-235889938 GCF_002162155.2 Triticum dicoccoides | reverse complement strand
AGGGGGTCTAGGGGGGTCGGGGCGGCGCCGAGGAGATGACGCGCGGCGTCGCGGTGGCCAGGCGATGCAGACGAGCAGGGTGGTGGCGTGGCGAGCTCGGGCGCGCGCCGTGTCCCTCCTCTGCCTACTGGCGCGAGGAGGAAGGCGACAGGGAAGGGAGGCGGCGGTGGACTGGGCCAGCGGGAGGAGCTGGCCAGCTGGGCCGGCTACAGGTAAGTGGCCCAGGTAATTCCCTTCTCTCTCTGTCTTTTTCTAATTAATTCAGTTTTCTATTTTGCAGGTTTGTTTTGAATTTGGTTTTGAAACCAATTCAATTTATTTTGCTTCTGACAATATTTTTAGGAGCTAAAAGAATTAAAACAATGCTCCACAAAATATTTTAGAATTATTGGACCTATATTTATTTAATAGTAGATATAAATCCAATTCAAATAATTATTGATTTAATTCAAATGCCCAAATTAAATGTTTCTGAGACACCAAAAATATTGGTTTGGATTTTGCCTCTTGCCAATATTTCCAGAGGATAACAGGAACATTTTCTTGGACTTATTTGAAGCAATTTTTATCTTGATCATTTTTTTAAAGGATTCTGAGGCTTTTGAAAATTCCCCAATTCAAATTTTCATTTGAATTTAAACATGATGCACACACCAGACAGCACCAGAAGCTAGGGATGTGACACCGACAGCGGGGCCGGGCTCTAGCGACGTAGAACATACAAGCAAATAGGAAGAAAATCGCAAAATCTCAAAGCAAATATTACAAGACATATTGTTCTCCGAATACCAAACACAAGTTTAAACGCCTCCATGAGGCACACTACATGCTGCAGGAGTTTCAAACAGGAAAGAAGCCGGAAGCCAGTCATCCCTCGATGTTGCCAGCACCTACAAGAGGTGCCCCCTCCTGGGTGGTGTCGTCTTCACCTGCACTACCAGTCGAAGGCGCGGGGGCGAAGGGATCGAACTTCTCCTAGCAGGGCTTCCACCTGACCCTTCACGGCTGCGGCAGCAGCCGTGCAACGCTCCTCGTCCACAGGCTCCAGTAGCTCGTCAAGGCGGGCAGCAGGATCGCGAAGATGGAGGTGGCTGAAGACGCGTGTCAGCGCGGCTGAAGAAAGGACGCGAGCCTCTGCCTCCGCCATGGGGCTGATGCCACACACGACTTCCTCAATCGCATCGACCAAGCAGGGAAGCAACTGGGCGGGGCCGTCCTCATTGGTGGCCAACGGCTTTTCCAAGCCCTTCTCATAGAGCGACTTCAGGGCCTCGCGAGACCTCTTCTCCAGAAGCACGAAGACCGCGCGGTCCTCGGCCAGAACCGTCGCCTTGGTGTCAAGATCGACCCTGTTTGCCTCCACCTTCCGCTCCAGCTCCTCCAGCCGGCTGCGTTCAGTGGCCCGTGCCTTCACCAACTGCCCCAGCTCGGCGTCGCGGTCCTTGTTGGCGTCTTCCCGGGCCTTCATCTCCTCCTCCTTCGCCTGACGGCCGCGAGCTTCCTCTGCGCGCTCATCACGCAAACTCTTCAGCTCGTCTTCCAGCGCCTGGCAACGGTCATGGGTGGCTTTGGCGTCCTTCATCGCCGCCTCGCGATCGGCCGCAGCTTGGGCGGCGGCCTTCTTCTCCTTCTTGGAGGTCGTCGCGGCCTTGCTTAGCGCAGCTCGGACTGCTGCGTTAGAGTGACGCCAGTCGGAGGCGAGCTCCAGGCGCCCGGCTACCAGGCGCGGATCCGCGCTCAGGAGATCTTCCCGCAGCTAAGTCATCTCTGAAAGGGAACGCTCCAAGACATCAGAGGAGGCAGAAGAGCCTGGGAGTAATGGCGCAAAAGAAGGAAGAGGCGTCGTCACCATGGCCTAAGAGGCAGGAGGCTCCTGAGCCTCTTGGACCTCAGCACCTGAGCCGGACATCGGCACCTCCTAAGCCGGCGATGCTTCGGGGGCTGACTCCTCCTGAGGATGCTTCACCTGGCCTCATGAGGATGGTCGCACTGGAGAAGCACCAGCACCGTCCCCACCTTTGCTCATGGAGAGGGGCGCGGTCGCAGGAGGCAACCCGGACTCAAGCAGCACCACCTCGCTCTCCCTCCTCCTCTTCACCACAGGCATCGGTCTGGTTGCACAACAAGGAAAAAGAGTCGGAAACAAGCACCAACAGCAAAGACAAGGGCGAAACGTCAAAAGGCAGCAGTATAAGCAAGAAGAAGATAAAGCTCAAACACTTACTGGTCTACAGCAGCGTAGTCCACCCTCCGCTTGGTGAGCTTGATACCGGAGAGCTTCGCAACCCGAGGCGCGGGCGCACCAGCTCCGGAAGCAGAAGCAGGAGCGGCGGTTGGGCCGGAAGCGGCTCTAGGCGGTGTCGGAACGGAAGCAGCATCCTGGGAGATCAACATCGATCGGTCCCTCGTCGGGACAGCGGGCGGCTCCCCCCTCTCGAGGTGGTCACCGGCCTCGTCGTCGTCAAGAAAGGCGCGGAGGATGTCAGCTTTACTCAAGGCGGAGGTCTCCCTCGTCCCTTCGGGGGTCACCTCCGAATCTTCCTCCTCCTCTTATTCCTCCCTACGGGACTCACCAGAAGACAGCTCCACCGGCATCGGCGCTGCAGGGGCCCCATGAGCACCAGCGGCACCAGTCCACGCCCATCAAAGGTTGGCCTGGAGGCCACGATCAGCGCCCCGTCCTTGTGGCCGAACAAGGGAGTGAAGACATTCGGCGGATACTCCTGATCGTCCCCAACTAGGAGGTGGAGAGCTGCGGTCAGCTCCTCATCGGACAAGGCCTCCGAGCTCAAGCGAACCTTGTCCTGTTCATCCCCAAGTTCCCACAAAGGGCACATGCGGGCTTGAAGCGGGGCCACACGCAGCACTAGGTATTCCCTCAGGAGCATGGCCCCTGTAATCTTCGTCGCCTTCACGTTGCCAGGCATCACATCGGACTTCATCTGCTCCTGCACCAATGTCACCCGCTCCTCGGTGAGCTTCGTGCAGGACCACCCCTTGTCGGACTGGGGCCTTTCTGTCGACAGCGTCAAGCGTGGGTGGATGCATTTAGCATCCATCATGGCCCACTTGCTCCGGAAGCCGTCGGCTTTCTTCCCCATCTTCGAGATCGAGTTGGCCTTGCCGACCATGATGAAATTGACACACCCGGAGGCGTGACCCTCCTATGCGCGGAGGAAGAGGAAGTGGCGCAGAAGGGCCATGGATGGCATCATGCCAAGGTACGCCTCACAGTAGTAGGCGAAGATCGACAAGAGAAGGATAAAGTTGGGATGAAGATGCAGTGCCTGCAGCCCAAAGTGATCAAGGACCTCGTAAAAGAAGTCAGAGAAGGGAGGAACTAGCCTAGCGGTGATGCTGCTCGTGAAGAAGGGGTAGAAGGTGCTTCCCTCGGGCTCAGGCACGTCAGAGCCGGCCCGGAGTCCAGCCATCCCCTTCTCGTTGCTTTCCCCCACCGTCAGCAAGCGCGTGGCAGCAAGGTTCTTCTCCAAAACATTGGGCGCGTCGAGAGCTGGCTCGTACCAAGCCGGCGACGAGGCGGGCTTGACCCTCTGAGTCGCCATTGGTCGTGGATGCGGGAAGGATGTAAGTCTGGATATCTCGGAGGCAGGGGCAAGAAAGGGGATCTGAGAAAGGAGAAAGGAAGCAGTGAAGGCAAGCGCTATCTACGCCAACCTTTTTGACAGTCGGGCAGTTGTCGAGGCAGCATGGGGAAGCGGAGACGCCCACTTTCAATCAACCGCCACACGTCGACCAAGGCCGCATGCTATTGGAGCCCGCGGTGCTCCGCACTTGGCCTTTGGCTTCACCTCGAAGCCAAGCCCGAGTGCGCCATGGGCCCGGGGGCTACTGTCGGCGTTCTGGGAACGGGGGTCCCTAGACTTGCCTGCCTGCGGCCCATGGCGTGGATCTGCGAGCAGGCCCATACAACCCATCTTCACCAGCAAGGACTCAAGACCCTCATGAGGCGAGCGACACAAGACCTCCTCAGGAGCGGCCTCACCAGGCTGGCTCGCGAGGGACAGAGAGTTCAAGGCCAAGTGAACCTCGCGAGGTTCTGGTGACGTGAGCCATGACGACCAAGGCCAGGCGGGTGCCAGGCGGGTGCCAACGTGCACAGTGTCCTTGTTTCCTCTTTAGTGCTAAGGAAGCAGGCGCAGGAGCGGAGTACCGAGGCGTCAAGAAAAGGTTTCCATATCGGTGCAACAAGACCAAGACCAGAAGGACGGCAAGACGGAGGTCACCGTGGAGCCCAAGACGGCGCCACCACCAGAGCCTTTGGCAGGCGAAGACTGCTTTTGTCAGGATAGGTTGTACTAGCTGTCCCCTTTCAAATTGGCCGCTGTTGGCTCCCTTCCCACTCAATATTTGGGGAGAGGACCAGGGCCCCTATAAATAGGACTAGCCATCACCGTAGCTAAAGGGAGGGAGGATGGATCGATCAGTCTGGCCAAGAGGGACCAGAACAAGCACAAGTTCACCAAGCATAAGAACACCTCTCCTCAGGAGGCTATTCTTCCACTTGTACTATTCATCCTCAGCCCAAGAGGCAATCCACCACACCACACTGGAGTAGGGTATTACACCACAACGGTGGCCCGAACCAGTATAAATCTTGTGTCCTTTGTGTTGCGAGTTTGTTGAGTTAGTTCGTAAGATCTTAGCTGAGCTAGGACGTGGGTCGGTAGGGGGGAGATCTTCGTGCGCACCCTAGTGTTCGAACATTGAGGGTTTTTCCGGAACCCATGATCCGACAGCAGTGGATGCCCCACACAGAGAGGAGTACGAGGGTTCACTGGTTCGGCTGCGGTGTGAGGTTGCCATCACCGCAGAATAACACGGGTTGTGGGTGAGTAGACAGTAGAGGGATGGCCTGGCCAGCGGTGGGAGTAGGGTGGGGCGGTGAGGCCTGTGTGGCAGCACAGCCGACCACTGGAGGAAGGAGCAGGCGGTCTCGCGGACGCTGGTTTGGGCGGATGGTGCAAGAAGAGCAGCGATTGAAGAAGCAACAGGACTGTTCGATTCAAATCCAACAGTCACCGCTGCTAGAATTGTTTGTTGACTAAGTTGACAAAGACCTGCGTACGCGTCAACTTAGTAGGCCCACAGGTCAGCCTCCAAACCGGTGCACCCCAGATGTCAGTGGGAGGAATCATTTTTTCGCGTAATAAGGAGGCAATTGATTGCATGCGGCCAGGCCAGCAGAGGGAGTAGGGTGGGCCGGTGAAGCCCGCGCAACATCACAATGGTCCACAAGAGGAGGGAGCAAGCAGACCCGCCGGCGCTGGTTTAGGCGGCTGGAGCAGGAAGATCAGAGATTGAAGAAGCACATCGGCTGTTGGATGGACATCCAACATTCACTACTGCTAGAATCGTGTGTTTACTGACAAAGCCTTGTGTAAACAAGCCATCCTCGAAATCTACGGCGTGTACATCCCATTTGCTATTATTTTTATAATTTTTAATCATTTGCTAATCCATATGGAATTTATTGCAGCCCAGTTTCCATTTTTGGAATTGCTGCCCATTTTCTGGTCAGTGCCAGGGTTAAAAAGCTGAACTAAAAAATGTGCAAAATTTTAAAAATTCGCATATTTTTGCCGGGGAACAAAATATTCTTAATCCAAAAATTAATAGCCATACTAAAACAAATTTAAAAATAAATTAGTACTATGTCATGTTAAAATCCAATGAAATATAAAATATCAGTGAAGAACAAAAACAAAAAAGAAACTAATTGCCCATTTGCTGTATTTTTTTGGAATTTGCAACCCCTTTGATATTACTTTTAAGATATACTAACCATACTCTTTGGCCAGGCCAGAATGCATCCCTCCTCGTCTTGAAAGATTTGCAGCCCAGTAAGTCGGACAAAACAAATAGGCCTAGCTTGGGCATTCTTCAAAAAGAAATAATGGGCTACCTATTTTCTCAAAGGAAAAACTGATGGGCTGGTCATGTTGTTAGACGGGCCATAGAGACCGCACAACCCAGTTTATAGCCTGCTCCTCTGAACAGATCCTCAAAAAAAAGTTGTGCAATTCTATCATTAATTGACTATATGTTGACAATGATGTGGGTCCCAGATATCAGAAGAAAATGGTGGGTGAAAGAAGACTGGTCGCTATCTTTGCCTAAGAATAATATCGAGTGAATGTAACGACACTATCATAGGAAATAATATTCTCCTGTTAAAATTTGACTTTTCAAATCACGAATTTAAAGAACTAGTGCATGAGCATTTAGATTTATTTATTTATGTTTAGGGGACCATGAGCATGTACCTGGGCCGAATTCATGTGAGAGCCTCCCTTCTAGTTAATTATCGGCTCCTGTATTGGGCCTTCATCAGTGGGCTGCATGTTATTGACAAGTGGAAAATGTGTTCCGTACCAAAAATAGTATGCGCTACATACGGTATGGGGAACTAAAGGATTGGACCATGCAACGACTTCCAAAACACTGTGTTTATCATTCTAACAACACATTTATTCAACCAATGGACGAATATACTACTAATTGTACATTGAAAATAGCAGCAGCAACAACCAGGGCTGGGGGTGCAACAGAAGCAGTAAGCAGGCCAGAAGAGTAAAGACGCAACTATCTCTTCCAAACCAAACATCAGCCATCATTACAAAAAAGGGCTACCAAGAAAGAACAAGTGTATGCATCAAACTAAATAAAGATCCTACTACATCAAGTGTACGCATCTAACTAACAGGCTCAGTTAGACGTTGCTATTTATTAAGCTGTGGAGATTGGCTGAGGGCTTGAACTAGATGGGTGCCTAACGGGGGAAACTCGAGCCAGCAGGTTGAAGTCTGATACTTGCGACCCTCTCTCCTACTTTGGGTTGCAGATCGTGGCAGCGCATATCAGGGTATGGTGCATGCAGAGACACATGGTACGCTGTGTACACACAATTTTGCCCGATGAACAAAACCATGCTGCCATCATGATCCTTGCCGTCGGTTAACTCCTGGTTAATCGGATAATTCAGTCCGAGAAACAGAGAGCGTGTACCAAGGCTACTTACTAGCCTCCAGTCAAAAATAAAGGCACAGAGAAGCTGGGATCCTGCTCAAAGACCTTGCAGTGACTGTGATTGTATTCCGCCAAACAACACGTCTGGAACGTGTGAACGATCATCAATCATTCACCATCATCTGATCGAGCCTAGAACATCATATCAAGTTGGAGTCAAATAAAAAGGGCTCTTAATGTAGTCAATCTTAAGAACAACATATTATGAGCATGAATATTTTTCAGTAAATGTTGACAGTAATATAAGCAAGCCATCATGATATCATAGGAAAGTAACATACTGCTATAACAGCCGTTTGTAGCGATGACTGGAGTAGGCCAGCAATACATCCAGCCATAGAAGGAGTCGACAGCATAAATGAAGCCCTTGTGTTCAATGGCATCAGAGAACCATGGAGGATGTATGATCCTGCGATGGACGTGCAGATTTATCCACTTACCGCGGTGACCTGTCAGATAAGTGAGACCGCGGTTGAAGAACGCAATTAGCCTGAAGTCTTTATAATTCACAGATCTTGTGGGCACTTGGCAGATTACAACCTTGAGCAAATCAAACTTGGTATCTTGTTGGCTACTATAAGTTTCTGAGTATTCTGGGCCCCGGTGCCAAAGCATTGCATTGTTAATCGAAGGAAGGGGATCAATTGCTGGTGTAGACCTCCACGAGCATCCAGCTGCCATTACCGTCGACGAGCACCATCCAAGACGTGTTCATGCCGGCCCAGTACATACCATTAATGTAGTTGAGGGTGACGGGGATCGGATCACAGTCAAGGGGGTTGATGCTCTCCACCCTATGATCGTTATGCTGCGTGACACACCGTTTCTGAAGATTAGGCGGCATTAACAAGCAAGGAGCTAGCTTAAAAAGCTCTGGACCGAGGGCTTTGAATAAACGGTACAGCCCCGATGAGCACGCGACGAGTGGCATGGTACTGAGATTGTCCACACGTAAAACAATGAGCTTGATTACCTCTATGGGGAGTGAATTCCAGCCACTCTTTCGGCGGATGTTGTTCGGTTCTGCCATTGTTAGTGGTTGGTGTCGGTGTCAAAACCGCGGACGCTGCTCAGTTCATGTTTCGAGACGCGGTTTTCATTGGCACGTCTTGTCGAAGCAGAGATCGCGTCCCTTTATCACATGATCCTCATATGGGTGCGAGTAATCCAATCGTGTTGTTGGAGGTCCCTTGGGAATAGGTGAGCAAAAAGTCCCGGGAGGAGACGCTCGATATTCTTCGCCTTTATAAAGGGGCACAGACCCGTCCTTCCTCTTACTCAACCTTCCCAGCCTCAAGCTCTAGCGCCCAGGATTCGATTTCTCCCATTGTTATCCGGCCCTCTAGTTATGAACGGATCCATCTCCCAAGGTAGGTGGGCGGCTTTCTTGGTCACCAAGGAGGATATCGCGAAGCTTCGGAAGGCGAGGTACCTGACTGTGGAGATCCCCCACAGGCTCCCTACGAAAGGGCAGGTCATCCCCACACCAAAATCCGGCGAGAGGGTTGTATTCATCTCCCACTTTCTCTGTGGGTTAGGGTTCGCACTTCACCCCTTCATTCGCGGCCTCATGTTCTATTATGGGCTAGACACGGGAGGAAGTCTTCTATCTTGTATCTTCGCATCCCAATAGTCCGGCCCATGTCACAAAGGTCGGACGTCCGAGGACCCCTTAATCCAGGACTCCCACAGTAGCCCCTGAACCAGGCTTCACTGACGATGTGTCCGGCATGTAGATTGTCTTCAGCATTGCAAGGCAGGTTCCTCCTCCGAATATTCCAACGCGGTCTTTTGAACATAGAAAACGAGTCTGGCTCTGCAAAACGAGTACCACACACAATCATAGATAGTATAAAATTTAACAAGTCCCATCTACTGACATCTTTTTGTAGTGAGACGCCACGTCTCTGCCCGGTCATTATTTCGAACCGTCTTTTAGCCTCACGCTTCACGTTTCGAGACGAAGTTTTCATTGGCACGTCTTGTCGAAGCAGAGATCACGTCCCTTTATCACGGGATCCTCATATGGGCGTGGGTAATCCAATCGTGTTATTGGAGATCCCTTGGGAATAGGTGAGCATAAGGCCCGGGAGGAGGCGTTCGATACTCTTTGCCTTTATAAAGGGGCACAAACCCGTCCTTCAGCTTCCTTAACCTTCCTAGCCTCAAGCTCCAGCGCCCAGGATTCAATTTCTCCCATTGTTGTCCGGCCCTCTAGTTATGTCCGAATCCATCTCTCAAGGTAGGTGGGAAGCCTCCTTGGTCACCGAGGAGGATATCGCGAAGCTTCGGAAGGCGAGGTACCTGACTGCGGAGATCCTCCACAGGCTCCATACAAAAGGGCAGGTCATCCCCACACCAAGGTCCGGCGAGAGGGTTGTATTCATCTCCTAGTTCCTCCGCGGGTTAGGGTTTGCTCTTCTCCCACTTCGTCCTTGGCTGCCAGGACATTAGTCCACCCATCATTGATTAGATCTTGATTAGGTTGAAGCTGCTGCTGTTTCTTTTTCAGGCTCCTTGCAGTGGCTATTAGCCGGCACTTAAAGCGCTCCTGCTCGAGAGGTTCCTTAGGCACGATAAAGTCTTCGTTGCGAGGCTCACCTCATCCTTGGAGAGTGGAAGATAATTACTGTCCTCCGAGTCTTTGTTTATGGCATGTTCATTAGGGCTAACTTGCCCATCTTCCCGATCGTCCTGTTCGGAGGTTGTCTCGATGGGGTTTTCTTGGTCTTCAGCCTTGTCCGGAGTGTTTGTTGTATCTCGTGCCAGTATCGCTGTCTTTTCCATAGTGTGATTTAGAGCAGCACCGCCGACGTCGGCGCTTTGGCTATATCTCAGGAGGTTTATCCGCGACTGGATTTTTCTCATTATTGTCGTCACCCTCCTTGGGTGTATCCACCATGTACACATCATACAAAGAGGTGGCCATCCAGCGTCCGATAAACGACGGGTCTTGGTCCTACTCTTCTCCGGCATCGTTGTCCATACTGTCGATGTCTTCGGAGCCGTAATCGAGCATGTCAGTTAAGTCCTTGACTGTGGCGATGAAGTGCGTGGTGGGTGGGACGTAAAATTCCCCGCTCTCAGCCCCTAGTCCGGGCTGGGCGTAGTTCGGACGTTGCTCCTCTGTAATAACAAGGGATCACATCAAGTCCAGATCCTTGCTTAAAGGCGAGGTTTGTCCAGGGAGAAAAGAATCCACGGAGTACAGCGGGAAGGGGTCTCCATGGCCGAGCTCACACGAGGCTGACTCTGAGGGTTCGGAGCCAATGTCCCGAGAAGTGTCCGGCTTTATGATGGTTGTCAGCGACACTGCTTCCTCCGGCTCTCCTGTACTGGGCTTAGTAGCCGCAGGTAGTCCGGCGGGCTTAGAAATCCCGTCTTCGGACCCGGCGACGCACTCCGGATCTAAGGCCAGAGCGAAGGTTGGGGTCGTGAATCCTTGGAAGTTCAAGTCTCCTCGGATATCGGTGACATAATCCATGTTTGCAAAACTAATCTGGTGACCTGGGGTGTAGCTGTCGATCTGCTCTAGATGGCCAAGCGAGTTGGCCCGTAGTGCGAAGCCATCAAATACAAAGATCTGGCCAGGGAGAAAAACCTCCCTTGGGGTAGCATCATTGTAGATGATTGATGGAGCCATCGGACCTTCTAGCGGCGACACAGTGGAACTCTCAATGAAAGCACCAATGTCGGTGTCAAAACCGGCGGATCTCGGGTAGGGGGTGCCGAACTGTGCGTCTAAGGTCGATGGTAACAGGAGACAGGGACACGATGTTTTGCCTAGGTTCGGGCCCTCTTGATGGAGGTAGTACCTTACGTCCTGCTTGATTGATCTTGATGAGTATGAGGATTACAAGAGTTGATATACCACAAGATCATTATGGCTAAACCCTAGAAGTCTAGCCTGTATGATTGTGATCGTCTCTAAGGACTAAACCCTCCGGTTTATATAGACACTGGAGGGGGCTAGGGTTACACAAAGTCGGTTACAGAGAAAGGAAATAATACATCCGGACGCCATGCTTGCCATCCACGCAAAAGAGAGTCCCATCCGGACATGGGAGGAAGTCTTCTATCTTGTATCTTCATGGCCCAATAGTCTGGCCCATGTCACACAGGTCGGAAGGACTCCCTCAGTTGGGTTTCGGAAGAGGGGGAGGCGCCTTAGCGGGGATGGAAGATTGGACGATTATGTGCGGATAAAGATGGAGAAGTGAATATGTGACGCGGAAAGTGGACAGGTGATGATGACTACAGCATGCAGCTTGACTTACGAGACACATACCAGCAGCGTAGGGTCATATCGATGCCAGACAACTTGCTTGAGTGCTCACGGTACTAGTACTCCCTACAGTACCTACTACTATGCCCTAGTTTGCATATAGAGTAGTGGAGTAGGACTCTGCTCTACTACTAGCACCGGAGGAGTAGTATATTCTAATCTAAAATAGTTACAAACTTCAATGCCCGAGCATGGAATGACTACGAACCGCCATCGGTGCTAACTCCAATCCCCAGCAAATGTTCGCTGGGAGACATGGTAGTTGCAAATCCCCGCGACGCAGTTACAGTATGTGTGTAAGGGTGGCGGTTTTGTCAAATACTATGGCTTAAAAACAGGCCATTGTTGGATGGAAATCTGACGGTTATGTGGGATTCGCCATGATTGAGCTTGTGGTGAACAATCACCAGATATCATTACTAAAAAAAGGTTAAAACACCCGGGGCTATAACTTGCACCGACTGACCATTAACAATGATACTAACGTAGTTGTAAAAAGGTCAAAAACCGTGTCTACGTGGTGTTTGGAATTATATGCAAAAAAAACTAGCAAGATGCCCATGCATTTCACGGGACATCAAGATGCATTTTTTAAAAAACACCTGTTGTGATTGACCCATGCAGGAGTAATACCATGTGTAAAAACTAATGATATCTCAAGAATTTTATCGGAAAAATGGTATCTCGAGAATTTCATCAAAAAAATGATATCTCGATAAAGATGAAAGATAAGGTGAGGAGGAGTGGGGCGTGGTGGTAACTGGTGGTTAGACTGGGCAAAGGCATGGGGATGGACGGCGCTGGCAATGACCACCATGCCAGATTGTTCCAGAGACTTCCTTTTTTAATTGCTCAACAATGAGGTTGTGGGAGATAAGGATGAACGAGGCAAGACCTTATCTGTAAATGTGGAGAGAGGTGCGGGTTGTTGGGGATCGTTGCAAAAATTAAAAAATTCTCCGGCAGGGCTTCGCCAAGCTCAACAGAGGAGGAGGGGTGTTGGAGAGGGGGAGGGCTGCGCCTTGGATGTGGTCCTGCTGCCCTCCCTCCACCCCTCTATTTATAGGGCGAAGGGGAAGGGGGCCGGCCCCTCTAGATGAGATCTAGAGGGGAGGCGGCGGCCAAGGGGAGGGGGCATGCCCCCCAAGCCAAGGGGGCGCCCCCTTTAGGGTTTCCTCCCCCAACCCTAGGCGCATGGGCCCTAGGGGGAGTGGCGCCCAGCCCACTTAGGGGCTGGTTCCCTTCCACATACAGCCCATAGGGCCCTCTGGGCCAGGTGGACCCTCCCGGTGGACCCCCGGAACCCCTTCGGTGGTCCCGGTACAATACCAATAAACCCCCGAACACTTCTGGGGATCGTATGATGACTTCCCATATATAAATCTTCACCTCCGAACCATTCCAGAACTCCTCGTGACGTCCGGGATCTCATCCAGGACTCCGAACAACATTCGGTAGCTGCATACTATTTCCCATAACAACTCTAGCGTCACCGAACCTTAAGTGTGTAGACCCTACGGGTTCGGGAATCATGCAGACATGACCGAGACATCTCTTCGGCCAATAACCAACAGCGGGATCTAGATACCCATGTTGTCTCCCACATGTTCCACGATGATCTCATCGGATGAACCACGATGTCGGGGATTCAATCAATCCTGTACACAATTCCCTTTGTCTACCGGTATGATAGTTGCCCGAGATTCGATCGTCGGTATCCCTATACCTTGTTCAATCTCGTTACCGGCAACTCTCTTTACTCGTTCCGTAACACATCATCCCGTGATCAACTCCTTGGTCACATTGAGCTCATTATGATGATGTATTACCGAGTGGGCCCAGAGATACCTCTCCATCACACGGAGTGATAAATCCCAGTCTCGATTCGTGCCAACTCAACAGACACTTTCGGAGATACCCGTAGTGTGACTTTATAGCCACCCAGTTACGTTGTGACGTTTGGCACACCCAAAGCATTCCTACGGTATCCGGGAGTTGCACAATCTCATGGTCTCACGAGATGATACTTGACATTAGAAAAGCTTTAGCAGACGAACTACATGATCTTGTGCTATGCTTAGGATTGGGTCTTGTCCATCACATCATTCTCCTAATGACGTGATCCCGTTATCAACGACATCCAATGTCCATGGTCAGCAAACCGTAACCATCTATTGATCAACGAGCTAGTCAACTAGAAGCTCACTAGGGACATGTTGTGGCCTATGTATTCACACATGTATTATGATTTCCGGATAACACAATTATAGCATGAACACTAGACAATTATCTTGAACAAGGAAATATAATAATAACCATTTTATTATTGCCTCTAGGGCATATTTCCAACACGGGTATCTTTTGTAAAATTTTCATAGTTTGCTTTCTATCCGTCAGATATAGATCGGACGGTCTATATTACAAGATGGCAAGCACACCATCATCACCAACTTGATTGATTATTATTTATATATTATATATTATTTACTAGCAAGATGCCCGTGCATTGCACGTAACATCAAGATGCATTTGTATGAGTAGTTTATCTTGTGAGAGAAAAGGATGAATGAGGGAAGGCCTTATTTGAAAATGTGGAGAGGTGTGTGGGTACCTTTTTGCAAAATTGCCATAGTTTCCTTCCTATCCGTCAGATATAAATCAAACGGCCTATATTGCAGGATGGCAGGCACACCATCATCACGAACCCTGTTTTTTTATAAGAGTGTAGAGTGTAGAGTGTACATAGATAGATATTATTATAAGAAGAAGAAGATAAGAAGAGTAGTAGAGATAGAGATAAGAGTAGAGATAGAGACTAGGGAGGAGCACCATCTACTGCTTCATGTGCTACTAATGCACTGCATTTGGCGGCGCAACATCCCCTACATCTCTGTTATAGCCGTCAAGATTTATTTTGTGCTTATTCGGATTAAATCTCATAGTAACTTGCTCATATATTGAACTGGCGCAACATCCCCTACATCGCGCTTTGCTACTGCTATGGGTGCACGTTGCCATTTTTGGGCTCGCGGGCGAGCCTCGTGCATCACCTCACGCAACTGCCCGTTGATCACTACTGGCCCGCGGCGGTGAACATCAAGTACGAGACGTGCTACCCATTCCTCGTGATGGAGTCGCTGAAGGATCACCGCCGCCTGCTAATCTCGAAGGAGGAGGACAGAGTCTTGCTCTTGATTGTGGACACCGGCGAGACCCGCACAGGCCGGCGCCCCGTCTCTGTAGTGTGCATCAGGGGCGACGCTGCTGACACTGACATTGTCACGAGGCCGATGTACGGGTGCGTGCTCACTGTTACCGCCCCTCAGAGGTACGTGGGCGCCCACACCAACTCCACCATGCTGACTGGGACTATGCCGAGCTACGACATTCCCACCGATGTGGACATGGAAGACGCATGGTATGATTCCCCCCCAGGATGGTGCATGGGGAATCCAAGGAGGTTCACCTGGACATATGCATTACCAAGTTAAATGTTGATCATTAGTCTTCGCTCAATGTAAGCCGTTGTCTAAGCATGTGGAGACTTCTTATTTATATAGTATAGAACCTTTGATGCATGATCTTGCTATATTAGAGTATCGCGCTTGAATAAAAGTGTATCCATTTATGGTTTAGTCTAGAATCTTCCATGTATGCTTTTGATCCATTAGAGTTCTCGCTTCCTATTTATGAGATGAACTAAGAATTTTTACTGCAGTACTGGTGAAATACTTATGATGAACCATTTCTTACATCTCCTCTGCCCCCTTCCAAGTCATCTTGATTGAATCCCTCCGTCTAGTTGTATAAGAGCATGGTTAATACTTTATAGTATAGCCAACTATTGACTATAAGAAAGTGTCATGCCATCTGTAGACAACATGTATAACAATCGATACTCAAAAACTAATTCTTAAAGATCATTTCTTGCAAAGTACGGTAAGTGTTATTTCTTCACAAGTTTTGGATGCAGGTTGAATAGTTGAACGCTTTTGTTTGCAAAAGATACTTTTTTATCTATTTCACACGGATGTTTGTGAGCTCTAGAGATGAAATAATATCTGAAGAAACCAATCGATACCTATTACAAATGACATGACCCCCACATCCTTTGTCAAAATAAACAACTCCCCAATCAATGCATTTCACTATTTCGTGCAACGCACGTGCACCTTATAGATTAGTACGCCCATAAATTTAACTAAAATTATATATAGTACGATAAATGCTCATGCATGTCACCTAAAATTATATCATTGAAAACTATGTTCAAATACAAATCCAACGATATAGTTTTTGTTGACATGCACTAACATTTTGTCAGTTAAATCTTCAGTCAAATTCAATGGGGGACTAATAAACCATGACTGAGGTAGTACTAGTGTAGAGGGCGGTGCTGCACAGGAGTCTCACCCCGCTCGTGGCGCGGCAGTAAAGCCGTCATATCACAAAACCCCACCACTCCCAGTAATAAGTGGCCTGGTAAAATAAACGGACAAGCAACCATCACATCCCTCCATTTTTTTGCATTTCATCTCTCTACATTACTTTCCCCGGTTCATCTCGCACACTCGATCCCTAGCTACTACTCCTAGTATCCCGAGCTACTACTCCTAGGGCCAGTTCTTTTGGCGGCTTAAAAAATAAGTTGTCTCTTCCCCAGCTTTTCCCATAAGACTAGCCACAGTGGAGAGTAACATAAGGCACCTCACTCATTTATTTGGGCTTCTAAACTACTAGTACTTCTGTCCTGGTTTATTCGTCACCATTGTAATTTTGCTAAATTTTGACCAAAGATTTAACTGATAAAATGTTAGTGCATGTGACATGCATGAAAATTTCATTAGTTAAATTTATGGTCAAACTTTGACACAGATTACAATGGGGACCAATAAACTAGGACGGAGGTAGTAGTTATGGGATTACTAATCTAGAAGCCTAAAAGAACTGGCCCCTGGTACTCCTAGTAGTAGTAGTACTCAAGTTGGAATTCCAATTGCACGACACAACTTGTTTGGCAAAAAATTTGATATAGGGTGTAGGAAGCGGTTTGGGAATTTGCATGCTTCCCAACCAGTGAGATACTCTGTATAAAGTACGATAGAGAAATAACCATAGAGAAGGAAGCTAAAAGTAAACAATCAAATGAGCATTTTTGCATTGAATCATTTCACAAGCTAGACTAGTGCTGTTTTTCTACTTTTACAAAAACCGCATCATAATGTTAAAACGTGCATTTGCATGTACATATGTAATAGTAGTAGCACAGTCTGCAAGCATATAGAGAGAGACACGTGTAGTGCGATAGTATATAGTAAAGTTTGTGCTATGCGTACAGATACACAAGGTTTCCAAACTTTTCCTTTTACATACTTAATTAAGGACACTAATAATTCCCGAACGTTCAAGATTTATAATTTGCGTCCCAAAACTAATGAGATCACCTTACGAAACTAAATTATATTCCTAATAAAAGCCACGACGCTTGCAGGAGCACTTGCGGCGCGCCACGAGTGCCCTGGTCCGTGGCCGTTTCCCAGCGCGCCGACACAACGCCTCTCCCGCAGCCTCACAACTCGCCAGGTGCTGATTGGCGGTTTGCCGGCGGGCGAGGGCGATCTCACTAGTGTGGTGATCCGGCGCCAACAGGTACTCCACCTCACTGGAAGCGTGCACTTGCTCCACGTACCGCCAATCGTAGATGAGGCGCTTGGGCCCGACTGCACTCAGGGCTTTGGCACGGGCGTCTTTCGCCACCCTCACGTCCCTCGCACGAGCCTTCTGCCAAAGAGACAATTGCCTAACTCTCTCAGACATGAAATAGGCCTGCCAGGCAGCATGCCTCGCAGCACGCTTCTCTTCCCCGGCCTTCTTCTCCGCCTCTATTTTTGCGCGCTCTATCGGAGGCAAAGCCTCCCACAAGGCTACATCCATTTCTTTCCAAAGCTTCTCAAGGCTAGGGGCTCGGAGGGCGGCGCAGCGTTGTCCTCGTAGCGGGGAGCCGACGCATCGTCCAACGCGTGTGTTGGCGTGACTAGAACACCGACGCGTCCACCTTGACGCGTCGCGACGAGGAGCGGAACGCCGACGCGTCCTCCTCGACTAATGGCGGCGAGGAATGAAACAGCAACCCGTGACCGTCCGCGCGGTGCAGCGAGGGGGGCCTAGGGCATGGGAGGGGCGATGCCATGGTGGTCAACGTGAGAGGGAGGGGGAGGAGATAGAGATGAACGTTAGTGTTCTTTGGAATGCCGTGGGAGGCGCAGTATTTATAGCGAGCAATGGCACACCATGTAAGATATGGACTGAGCTTCACTGACTTAACTGCAGGTGCGGTTGCGTCACTGACATGTGGGCCAGATGCCTATTGAGCCCACATGTCAGTGACCCAATGCACCTGAAGTTAAGTAACTGAAGCAGCGTCCCATAAGATATGTTGTGTGATTAACATAACAACTACGTGGGCATATTTGTTGGAGTAAATTACAGGGGAGGGAAGGGGTGGAAATATTGCTGGTCACCACGGATTGGACAAGCGCGGGGGGAGGAGAGTCATGCATGTAGATTCTTTTTCCACATGGGGTGGAGCGGTGGGACTGCCGGAGGGAGAAGGAGAGTCAAGTAGGCGTTCAAATTTCAAGGTGCACTAAATTATTGCATGCGATGATTAAGGCTGGCCATAGTGGTGGTAATGTGGTACTCCCTCCTTTCTGGTTTATAGGGCTTAATTTGAAAATCTCTTCAACCAAGGTAGATGATGAATGGTGGAATTAATTCCGTAGTTTGCAAAAGTACTTAATTATTACTCTCATTTTTCTCAAAAATTCATGTAAACCGATGCATTAATTACACCACATGCATGCATGACCACTTAATTACGAAGAACTTCTACATGCATTAGTGAGTTTTTTCTTCATCCTTGCATGCAGTGATTTAATACACCTTGAAATCTGAACATGTGATGGTATGTAGTAGAACTGAGACTTATAAAACGAAAAAACAAACTTTTTGAGATGAGCCCTATAAACTGGAAAGGACTGGTATCATGCACACGGGAATAGCAAACATATTGATGTGGCGAAGAATTAAAGAAGAGAGGGGGGTTAGGGTAACATAGGTAGATACCGTATCATGTTAAATAATATGCTACTTTGTGTCATGCATCACACTATAAAGGTAGTCACCTATCATACACTAGTATCATGCACATGATACTAGTATATGATACTTTCTACTATGAGTGGCCTAAAGAGAATATTAACTAATCTCTACTCTCTACTCTTATAACAAGTAGAGTTGGTGATGATGGTGTGCCTGCCATCCTGCAATATAGGCCGTCCGATCTATATCTAACGAATAGGAAGGAAACTATCACAATTTACCCGTACTCCTCTCCACATTTGCAGATAAGGCCTTCCCTCGTTCATCCTTTTCTCCCACAAGATCTTGGTATTCCGTGCAACGCACGGGCATCTTGCTAGTGCATGTAAAAATCTTTGTCATTTACTAGTGTTCATCCATGCATGCAATGCGATAATGCATTGGTAAACACATTTTTTGTGAAGAACGACAACATTAGTTGAGTACTTTTGCAGACTACAAAAACTATTCCACCGCCTCTATCTTGGTAAGAGTAGGTGAAAATTTTGAATCGAGCCCTTTAAACTAGAAGGGAGGTAGTAGTACTCTAATAGCTAACCTTGTTGTGATGACTAGATAGGACATGGCACACACCTGGATGGAGGAACTAGTCTGCATTGTGCATATAAGTTTTGTCTGAAGTCAATGTACCTCTACTTTGACCAAACTTATAGAAAAATGTATCAACATTCACAATGTCAAATCAAAATTTTTATACTCATTATAAAACGTAGTTTCATAAAATATATATTTGGTATTGTAGATATTGATATTTTTAGTATAAATTTGGTCAAAAACTTTGCAAACTTTGACTTGACACAAATCTTACGCGGAGTAAAAAGGACCAGAGGGAGTATCATGCATGCGGAGTAGGCAAAAAAATTGCTCATTTATAGCTGTCTGAAGTCTCAAAGGGCGCGATCACGCGAGGGAGGCCAAGGTCGTGGGAGGCATGATGGTTGACGAAATTAAGTGAAGTTACATCCATGCGCCGGCATGGCGTGCGAACACGCAGAAGCTATACCATCAAGCCTATGATATGGGTCTAGTAGACATGACATCTAGTGGGTCGCACATAGTACTTGAGAACTCTTTGGGAGCATGCAGCCGTTTATCCACCAGGCAAGCTAACAACCCCACGCCGTTCACATGCCCTACTCGTCCCCGTCTTCTACCTTACAACAGTTTGCTCCCAGTCATCCCATCCTTTCACATTACACCAGTTCAACTTCTCCTAACCCGCCTCCAAAATCCATGGAGTCCCAAATCTCCATGATTGCCACCGAGTACCAGGTTAGAGCCATCACTGGTGATGAGTTCATCGTCATCTACACCCGTAGATCCACAATGGTGGAAGCATGCCTTGCTCACTTCCTATGCATGTTCAACGGTTCAAAGGATGAGTGGGTCGTTGGGCTAGATGTTAAGTACACCACAGTCCTGGAAAGCGAGAAGATTCTAAAGGAGGCAGAGAAGAAGAAGCCTGCCATGATCCAGTTTTGTGTACATAACATGTGCTTGGTCTACCACATATGCCATGCCCACATTGAGTGCCAGGATTTTAAGAACTTCCTCAAGGACGGAAGAGTGAAATTTGTTACTGTAGACTTTAGGAACGACATGAGTGTCCTGGATCGGATAGGCCTCGTTGTAGGCCAGCCCTTCGATCTCCATAAGGCAAGCCTGGTGCCCTCCTCTCAGCCTTCAATGTTGACCCTGGCAGCAGCCATGATTGATCCTTCGTACGCTCAACTGAAGAAACCTCACCACGAGTTTCATCATGCATGGGAGTCGAAGACAATAAATGAAGATCACATCATGTACGCAGCAATGGATGCCTACCTTTGCTTAAATATCTACAAGGGTTGGATGAAGAAGCAGAGCCCAGTGTCCGGTTCAAGCAAAGAAGCGTAGGCGAAGAGGAAGAGGAAGAGGGACAAGGATGAAGTCATGGACGTAGACTCAGACTCCGAGTAAGGTGGCAGTGTCGTCACTCAGCTGGTTCTACTGCAGTGTCAAGAGGACTAGTTGCTTAGTTTTATTTCAGGGATGTGTTGTGTAGAGCCCCCAGCGGAACTATGTTTATGTTCTTTCTCGTTATTTGAACTCTTTAGTACGCATAGTAGTACTAGTATGTCTTACTACTATTCATCTTGTAGTTGGTACTCCCTATGTTTTCTTTTAGTCCGCGTCTAAGTTTTTCTCGTTTTTCTCTTTTTAGTCTGCGCGCTAGCTTTTTACCCCTCGTTCTCCCAAAATTGCCCCTCATTTTTAGTTGTGCATGCGTATGCATTAATTACTTGGAAGAAAGAAGGCATGCGTGCAGTGGTCAAGCACCCTTGGCAGCATGCATGTGGGACATGGGGAACGAGGAGTGAGGAGGGTAGCCAATCAACCGAAATGCAATTACAGCTGTGCAACAATATCGGTCATGGAGATCAAGGCAGGTCACTGATACGTCCACTTTGCATCATGCTTTTATATCGATATTTATTGCATTATGGGCTGTTATTACACATTATGTCACAATACTTATGCCTATTCTCTCTTATTTTACAAGGTTTACATAGAGAGGGAGAATGCCGGCAGCTGGGATTCTGGGCTGGAAAAGGAGCAAATATTAGAGACCTATTCTGCACAGCTCCAAAAGTCCCGAAACTTCACGGAAGTCATTTTCAAAATATATAAAAATACTGAGCGCAAGAAGTTCCAGAGGGGGGCCACACCCTCGCCAAGAGGGTGGGGGGTGCGCCCTACCCCCCTGGGCGCGCCCCCTGCCTCATGGGCCCCCTGGTGGCCCTCCGATGCCCATCTTCTGCTATATGGAGTCTTTCATTGAGGAAAAAATCACAAGCAAGCTTTCGGGACGAGACTGAGCCGCCACGAGGCGGAACCTTGGCGGAACCAATCTAGGGCTCTGGCAGAGCTATTCTGCCGGGGAAACTTCCCTCCGGGAGGGGAAAATCATCGCCATCGTCATCACCAATAATCCTCTCATCGGGAGGGGGTCAATCTCCATCAACATCTTCACCAGCACCATCTCCTCTCAAACCCTAGTTCATCTCTTGTATCCAATTCTTGTCTCCAAGTCTGGGATTGGTACCTGTGGGTTGCTAGTAGTGTTAATTACTCCTTGTAGTTGATGCTAGTTGGTTTATTTGGTGGAAGATCATATGTTCAGATCCTATATGCATATTAATACTCCTATGATTATGAACATGAATATGCTTTGTGAGTAGTTACGTTTGTTCCTGAGGACATGGGAGAAGTCTTGTTATTAGTAGTCATGTGAATTTGGTATTCGTTCGATATTTTGATGAGATGTATGTTGTCTCTCCTCTAGTGGTGTTATGTGAACGTCGACTACATGACACTTCACCATTATTTGGGCCTAGAGGAAGGCATTGGGAAGTAATAAGTAGATGATGGGTTGCTAGAGTGACAGAAGCTTAAACCCTAGTTTATGCGTTGCTTCATAAGGGGCTGATTTGGATCCATATGTTTCATGCTATGGTTAGGTTTACCTTAATACTTTTGTTGTAGTTGCGGATGCTTGCAATAGAGGTTAATCATAAGTGGGATTCTTGTCCAAGTAAGGACAGCACCCAAGCACTGGTCCACCCACATATCAGATTATCAACGTACCGAACGCGAATTATATGATCGTGACGAAACCTAGCTTGACGATAATTCCCATGTGTCCTCGGGAGCGCTTTTCTCTATATAAGAATTTGTCTAGGCTTGTCCTTTGCTACAAAGAGGATTGGGACACCTTTCTGCACTTTATTTACTTTTGTTACTTGTTACTCGTTACAAATTATCTTATCACAAAACTACCTGTTACCTATAATTTCAGTGCTTGCAGAGAATACCTTGCTGAAAACCGCTTATCATTTCCTTCTGCTCCTCGTTGAGTTCGACACTCTTACTTATTGAAAGGACTATGATAGATCTCCTATACTTGTGGGTCATGAAGACTCTTTTCTGGCGCCGTTTCCGGGGAGTGAAGCACCATTGGTAGGTGGAATTTGGTAAGGAAAATTTTATATAGTGTGCTGAAATTTACTATCACTTGTTACTATGGAAAGTAATCCTCTGAGGGGCTTGTTCGGGGTATCTTCACCCCGACCAGTAGAGCATAGAGATGCTCCTCAACCTACTGAACCTACTGAAAATGAAAATGTCTGCTTTGAAATTCCTTCAGGTATGATAGAAAAACTGCTAGCTAATCTTTTTGCAGGAGATGGAACTTTACATCCTGATGAGCACCTGTAACATCCCAAAATTCTAATTTTTGGAATGTTATAATAAATAGATAGATTTGATTGACTGTTTGATTGATTGACTAAAAGTGAGTGAAATTCGAAACTTTTTGAAAGTTAAATGAGAGGGAATAAAAGGACTTTCCCAAACTTTCATTTTTGCATTTATGATCTCTGTGAGTTCAAATACTTTTCATCACAAAACCCTGGAGAGAAGATGACATGACTTCTTCCATTTTAAATAAATGAAAAGGGTTTGAAAAGATTTGAATTTCATTTGGAAAATATTTCCAATTCAGCAACTTTAAGCAACTCAATGATTTTCACGAGCGAAGATAAAATGACTTCTTCAAACCTATGAAATATGAGTTGGGAGTTTCAAAGAATTAAATTCAAAGTTCTTTTGAATTTATTTCCAATTTGGAGTTATTTGAGTTTTATTCAAATCATTTTTCTCCAAAAATAAAATATATGGAAAATATGGTAACATGATTCCCAACATCAGAAAATTAGAGAGAAATAAATTTGAATTCATTTTGGTATTTTAAAAATGATTTTTATTGGATTTTATTAGACCAGTAGCACTCTTTGATTTATCTAATTTTGTGAGGATTTTATTTGGCATTATAAAAATGTTCACGTTGTAGACAATCTTTTTCTGAAAATTTTGATATATTATATGCCTATAATATATATTGTATTTATCTCTTTTGTTTTATTTCTTTGTCTGTTTTTTAAAAAAAACAAAGGAAACCCTCCGTCGCTGACTGGGCCGGCTCAGGGCCCAGCCGACCGCGTCGCCAGCCCAGCCCGCCTGACCGCGCCGTCTCCTTCCTCGTGCAGGAGACCGGCCGCCGCACGCCTCTCGAGCGCCGGCCTCGGCGTTCGTGTCCGCCCCGGACTCCCCTTGCCCCTCCCGCAAGCCGTCCGCCGCCCCCGGCCCTTAAATAGCTCGGCCCCGGGCCCCCCTCTCCCTTCTCTCCCCTCACCAACCGCCGCCGCTGCCGAACTTTTGCCGCGCCGCCGCCACCCTCGTCGCTGCTGTCGAACCTCGCTGCCGCACCGCACCCCGCCGCCTCTCGCCTGGCGCCGCCGCCGCTGCCTGCCGCGCCATGCCGCATCCCGCCTGCTGCCGCGCCGGAGCCGCCGTCTCACCGGAGCCCCGCTGCCGCCGCCAACCGTCGTTGCCGGTCGTCAGTTTTATCGCCGAACCACCAAACCGACCAAACCGGTATAACCCCGGTCGGTTTCCTGGTTTTTTTGGGGTTTTGTTTCAAGAACATGGTTTAGTTTTTTTAGTTAGATCTATTCAAAGAACATTCTCTGTTTAGAACTAGTTAGCGAACGTTCGTTATTTAGCTTTTTCTTTTATTTTAGTTTTCTGTCCAGGGACTTATTGGTAGTATTTCTTTTACCGATTAGTCCCTGTACTTCAAACGATCATTACTTTTTACTCGTTAGTCCAAAACCAACGCTCACGTCTTTGTTATGATCTCCTCTATCCAGTAATCCAACTCAAACATGTTTTTGAAAAGTTTAAAATTTGAATTAGATCAGATTTGATTTCAAACTTTGTTTGATCATAACTTGAGTTTCATAGCTCCGTTTGAGTTGATTCTTTTTGCAAATCGAAGCTCTTGACCTAAACTTTTTGATAAGGCCAAATTCACATAATTTTGGTACTGTTAGAAATTGTTTTATGTTGCAAGAGTTATTTGCTTGGTTTTGATGTTTTCCGAATCGTCTTCTTCATTCTTTCTGATCTTTTGAGTGATTGCTCATGTGTGGTTACTATTGCTTGCTTACGATAGATTAACCGGAGTGTGACGAGTATAACTATCAAGAGTTATGAGTGTGAATCATCTTCATCAACATTGCAGGAAAGTTCACACTTTGATCATATCCCTTTTCATACCCAGTTTTTATGCATTAGTTTCACCCTCAAACATTGCATGAGTAGGATTGATAACATGTGGGTATCGGGAAGTAGTTGATGAGGTAGGAACCTATTGCCCTACATTCAAACCTTGGGAGTACTATTACGTTATGCCTATAGTGCCATGCTATGCTCGTAGATGTGGATTGGGTTTTGAGAGTATCCATGACAGTTGTGAGATTGTTAATTAATGGTTTACTTAAGGTGGCAACTTAAACACACATCTGGGTGGATTGAGGCACCTGGGTATTCCCGGATTGCCTGTCTAGGCACTGGGGTAGACCAGGATTGCCTGTTTTTTTATGGACCGCCACCCAGGCTCAAAGGGATCATGAGATTATTCATACTAGAAACTTCCGTGTGCAGCCACAAGCTATTATGGGCTCTAGCATAGTTGATTAAGTCGTGCGAACTCTTACAGGGTAGACTAGCAGATGTAGGGGAAAGTTGGTGTAATGGTCTATCCATCGTAAGGTGCTAGCGCTTCTAAAAGACTATGTCTCGGTCATCCGTTTCTCAAACACCATGTAGTGCGAGAAACCAAACGGAGGCGATCGAGTCTTGTGTGGAAAAGTGGGCAAACCTCTGTAGAGTGTACAAACTAATCATGATTAGCCATGTCCCCGGTTATGGACATCTTGAGTATCTAGTACCTGGATTATCATGTGAATCTCATCATCTTACTTTAAATTAAGTTTGTTGGGTTTAATGATGTTACTTAATTGGGATTGAGAAAGCTGTCAACCATTCTCAATGTTTAACAACCACCATGATAGTTAAATAAAATTTATTCCTTTGCAGTAGGGAAAAAATGGCTTTTCGCAAAAACCTTATAACCATAGAGCTTTTCCACCAGCCAAATATGCATGTAGTGATAGCTTTTATTCATCATTCTCTATGGTGTGAATTTGCCAGTACATTCAATGTACTGACCCTTTGTGGCTGCAACGTCTCATGTTGCAGGAATCTTACGACGAGTAAGTGATATGTTAGGGTTACTATTTCTACACTCAACTTTGTCGTTGGTGTTGATGGGAATCCACAACCTTGTTACTTCCACTATTTTGGATTGAGGTAATAGTATTTATGTTACTTTCACATGCGATTTACCTCTGTTATAAATCCTCGAGTACTGTGTGTGTCAGCATACCGATCCAGGGATGACACTTAAGCACAGAGACTTGATCCATTCGGGTCGGGTCGCTACAGCACCTAATATAAGTGGATGAAGTTTGTGGATTATTTAAGCTTGCAGGTATGCCCGGAGATGTTATCAAGAAGAAGGTATTCCCTTTATCTTTGGAGGGAGACGCATTGACATGGTATAGGCTATGTGATGATATGGGATCATGGAACTACAAACGATTGAAATTGGAATTTCATCAGAAGTTTTATCCTATGCATCTTGTTCATCGTGATCGTAATTATATATATAATTTTTGGCCTCGCAAAGGAGAAAGCACCGCTCAAGCTTGGGGGAGGCTTAAGTCAATGCTATATTCATGCCCCAATCACGAGCTTTCAAGAGAAATGATTATTCAAAAAATTTATGCTCGGCTTTCTGATAACAACCGCACCATGCTTGATACTTCTTGTGCTGGCTCATTTATGATGAAGACTATTGAATTCAAATGGGACTTATTGGAAAGAATTAAACGCAACTCTGAAGATTGGGATCTCGACGAAGGTAAGGAGTCAGGTATGACACCTAAGTTTTACTGTGTTAAATCTTTTATGGATACCGACGTTTTCCGTAAATTTAGCACTAAATATGGACTTGACTCTGAAATAGTAGCTTCTTTCTGTGAATCTTTTGCTACTCATATTGATCTCCCTAAAGAGAAGTGGTTTAAATATCATCCTCCCATAGAAGTAAAAGTAGCTGCACCTATTAAAGTTGAAGAAAAGACTATCACTTATAATGATTCTATTGTTCCTACTGGTTATGTTGAGAAACCACCTTTTCCTGTTAGGATAAAAGATCATGCTAAAGCTTCAACTGTGGTTCATAAAAGCAATATTAGAACCTATACACCTCCTAAGCAAGTTAAAGCTGAACCTAATATTGCTATTGTTAAGGATCTCTTGGCTGATAATATTGATGGGCATGTTATTTATTTCTGTGATGAAACTGCTAGAATTGCTAAACCTTGTGCTAAAGATAAACATAGACCTGTGGTAGGCATGCCTGTTATTTCTGTTAAAATAGGAGTTCATTGTTATCATGGCTTGTGTGATATGGGTGCTAGTGCTAGTGCAATACGTATCGACTTGTACAACGAGATTATGCATGATATTGCACCTGCTGAGTTAGAAGATATTGATGTCACAATCAAACTTGCCAATAGAGATACTATTTCACCAATTGGGATTGTTAGAGATGTTGAAGTCTTGTGTGGGAAAACTAAATATCCTGCTGATTTTCTTATTCTTGGTTCCCCACAAGATAGCTTTTGTCCCATTATATTTGGTAGACCCTTCTTAAACACTATTAATGCTAGGATAGACTGCAAAAAGGATGTTATTACTATTGGTTTAGGTGATATGTCTCATGATTTCAACTTTTCTAAATTTCGTAGACAACACCGTGAAGAAGAATTGCCTAGTAAAGATGAAATTATTGGTATTTCTTCTATTGCCGTACCTCCTAGTGATCCTTTAGAACAATATTTGCTAGACCATGAAAATTATATGTATATTAATGAAAGAAGGGAAATAGATGAAGTGTTCTTTAAACAGGGACCTATTATGAAACACAACTTGCCTGTTGAAATCTTAGGGGATCCTCCTCCACCCAAGGGTGATCCCGTGTTTGAGCTTAAACCATTGCCTAATACTCTTAAATATGCTTATCTTGATGAAAAGAAGATATATCCTATTATTATTAGTGCTAACCTTTCAGAGAAGGAGGAAGAAAAATTATTGAAAACTCTGAAGAAGCACCGTGCTACTATTGGATATACTCTTGATGATCTTAAGGGCATTAGTCCCACTCTATGTCAACACAAAATAAATTTGGAAAAAGATGCCAAACCAGTTAGTGATCACAAACGATGACTGAATCCTAAGATGAAAGAAGTGGTAAGAAAAGAAATACTAAAGCTCCTTGAGGAAGGTATAATTTATCCCATTGCTGATAGTTAGTGGGTAAGTCCTGTCCATTGTGTTCCTAAGAAGGGAGGTATTACTGTCGTTCCTAATGATAAAGATGAATTGATTCCACAAAGAATTATTACAGGTTATAGGATGGTAATTGATTTCCGCAAATTAAATAAGGCTACTAAAAAAGATCATTACCCCTTACCTTTCATTGATCAAATGCTAGAAAGATTATCCAAACATACACATTTTTGCTTTCTAAATGGTTATTTTGGTTTCTCTCAAATACCTGTATCAGTTGATGATCAATCTGAGACCACTTTTACTTGCCCTTTCGGTACTTTTGCTTATAGACGTATGCCTTTTGGTTTATGTAATGCACCTGCTACCTTTCAAAGATATGTGAGGTATTCATGGATGATTTCTCCATTTATGGATCCTCTTTTGATGATTGCTTAAGCAACCTTGATCGAGTTTTGCAGAGATGTGAAGAAACTAACCTTGTCTTGAATTGAGAGAAATGCCACTTTATGGTTAATGAAGGTATTGTCTTGGGGCACAAAATTTCTGAAAGAGGCATTGAAGTTGATACAGCTAAAGTTGATTCTATTGAAAAGATGTCGTGTCCCAAGGACATCAAAGGTATAAGAAGTTTCCTTAGTCATGCTGGTTTTTATAGGAGGTTCATTAAGGACTTATCAAAAATTTCTCGGCCTCTGACTAATTTATTACAAAAAGATATACCATTCGTCTTTGATGATGATTGTGTAGAAGCCTTTGAAGTACTTAAGAAAGCATTAATCTCTGCACCTATTGTTCAGCCACCTGATTGGAATTTACCTTTTGAAATTATGTGTGATGCTAGTGATTATGCTGTAGGTGTTGTTCTAGGGCAAAGAGTTGATAAGAAATTAAATGTTATTCAATATGCTAGTAAAACTCTAGACAGTGCCCAGAGAAATTATGCCACTACTAAAAAGGAAATCTTAGCAGTTGTATTTGCTTGTGATAAGTTCAGACCTTATATTG
This sequence comes from Triticum dicoccoides, assembly GCF_002162155.2. NCBI lineage: Eukaryota > Viridiplantae > Streptophyta > Magnoliopsida > Poales > Poaceae > Triticum > Triticum dicoccoides. The sequence goes on along the minus strand of NC_041382.1, from coordinate 235,861,140 downwards.
TTGATTCTAAAGTAACTATTCACACTGATCATGCTGCTATTAAATATCTTATGGAAAATAAATATGCTAAACCTAGACTTATTAGATGGGTTCTCTTGCTACAAGAATTTGATTTGCATATTATTGATAGAAAGGGAGCTGAGAACCCCATTGCAGACAACTTGTCTAGGTTAGAAATGTTCTTGATGACCCACTACCTATTGATGATAGCTTTCCTAATCACCTAGTTTCACATACCAGCAAAAGAAAAAGGTTTTCTATGATTTAAGACATTACTTCTGGGATGATCCACATCTTTGTAAAGAAGGATTAGATGGTGTTATTAGACGTTGTGTACCTGAGCATGAACAGGAACATATCCTATGCAAGTGTCACTCTGAGGCTTATGGAGGACACCATGCTGGACATAGAACTGCACATAAGGTATTGCAATCCGGTTTTTATTGGCCTACTCTCTTCAAGGATGCCCGTAAGTTTGTCTTATCTTGTGATGAATGTCAAAGAATTGGTAATATTAGTAGACGTCAAGAAATGCCTATGAATTATTCACTTGTTATTGAACCATTTGATGTTTGGGGCTTTGATTATATGGGACCTTTTCCTGCCTCTAATGGATATACACATATTTTAGTTGATGTTGATTACGTTACTAAGTGGGTAGAAGCTATTCCAAATAGTAGTGCTGATCATAACACCTCTATTAAGATGCTTAAAGAAGTTATTTTTCCGAGGTTTGGAGTCCCTAGATATCTAATGACTGATGGTGGTTCACATTTTATTCATGGTGCTTTCCGTAAAATGCTTGCTAAGTATGATGTTAATCATAGAATTGCATCTCCTTATCACCCACAATCTAGTGGTCAAATAGAATTGAGTAATAGAGAACTCAAATTAATTTTGCAAAAGACTGTTAATAGATCTAGAAAGAATTGGTCCAAGAAACTTGATGATGCATTATGGGCCTATAGAACTGCATATAAAAATCCTATGGGTATGTCTCCGTATAAAATGGTTTATGGAAAAGCATGTCACAACTAGAACATAAGGCTTATTGGGATATTAAAGAGCTCAATTATGATTTCAAACTTGCCGGTGAGAAAAGGTTATTTGACATTAGCTCACTTGATGAATGGAGAACCCAAGCCTATGAGAATGCCAAATTGTTTAAAGAAAAGGTTAAAAGATGGCATGACAAAAGGATACAAAAGCGTGAGTTTAATATAGGTGATTATGTATTGCTATACAACTCTCGTTTAAGATTTTTTGCAGGAAAGCTTCTCCCTAAATGGGAAGGTCCTTACGTTATCGAGGAGGTCTATCATTCCGGTGCCATAAGAATCAAAAACTTCGAAGGCACAAACCCGAAGGTGGTGAACGGTCAAAGAATCAAACATTATATCTCAGGTAATCCTATAAATGTTGAAACCAATGCTATTGAAATCGTAACCCCGGAGGAATACATAAGGGACACTTTCCGGAATTTTTCAGACTCCGAAAAGGAATAGGTATGTGGTACAGTAAGTAAAACTGACTCCAAAGCAGTTCTAATGGAAATTTTTCTCTGTTTTGGAATATTTAGAAAAATAGAAAAATAAGAAGCAGTCCGGGAAGGACACGAAGGCTCCATGAGGGTGGAGGGCGTGCCCTACCCCCTAGGCACGCCCCCTGCCTCGTGGGCACCTCGTGTGCTCTCCGGACTCCGTTTTCTTGCACGATAATCTCCCGAAGGTTTTTACTCCTGTATCACGCAAAAATCTCCTATTCTTATTTCGATCTATTTTCTGCCAGGGTTGTCAAAGCCAAGCATCATGTCATCTCCCTCCAACTCCAACAATGAGGGCAATGATGCTTGGCTAATGAAGACAGAGCTGAAGAGATAAGAACCCATGGAGATCAACAAGGTGTAACGCCCTCGATGCGGCTATATCTCCCACGTGTCGAAGCACGACTTAGAGGCATAACCGCATTGAAAGCAATGTCGCAGGTGAGGTAATCTTCACACAACCCATGTAATACATAAGGGAAAGAGATACATAGTTGTCTTACAATCGCCAATTCACACAATACATGAATAAAACATTACATCAACCAGATACAATCAAGGTCCGACTACGGAACCAAAATGAAAGAAGACTACCCCAAATGCTACACAGATCCCCGATCGACCCCAACTGGGCTCCACTACTGATCAACTAGAACGAAACAACACAAAGGACAAGATCTTCATCGAGCTCCTCCTTGAGCTTGGTTGCGTCACCTGCAGGTATCATCGGCACCTGCAAACTGGTTTTTGGAAGTATCTGTGAGTCACGGGGACTCGGCAATCTTACACCCTCGCGATTAAGACTATTTAAGCTTATGGATAAGGTAAAGGTATGAGGTGGAGCTGCAGCAAGCGACTAGCATATATGGTGGCTAACATACGCAAATGAGAGCGAGAAGAGAAAGCAAAGCGCGTTCGAGAAAGTATGATCAAGAAGTGATCCTAAAACAACCTACGTCAAGCATAACTCCAACACCGTGTTCACTTCCCGGACTCCACCGGAAAGAGACCACCACGGTTACACACGCGATTGATGCATTTTAATTGAGTTAAGGTTCAAGTTATCTACAACCGGACATTAACAAATTCCCATCTGCCCATAACCACGGGCACAACTTTCGAAAGTTCAAATACCTGCAGGGGTGTCCCAACTTAGCCCATGACAAGCTCTCATGGTCAACGAAGGAATAGACCTCCTCCCGAGACATTCCGATCAGACTCAGTATCCCGGTTCTACAAGACATCCTCGACAATGGTAAAACAAGTCCAGCAAAGCCGCCCGATGTGCCGACATCCTGATGGGAGCTGCACATATCTCGTTGTCAGGGCAACACCGGATAGGTCAAGCTACGAGTAAAACCAGCCCTCAAGTTTCCCCGAGGTGGCCCCACAGGCTGCCCATTTTGGACCAACACTTAGACAAGCACTGGCCCGGGGGGGGGTTAAAATAAAGATGACCCTTGGGCTGGCCTAACCCAAGGGAAAAAGAGGCTAGGTGGCGAATGGTAAAACCAAGGTTGGGCCTTGCTGGAGGAGATTTATTCAAAGCGAACTGTCAAGGGGTTCCCATTATAACCCAACCGCGTAAGGAACGCAAAATCCGGGAACATAACACCGATATGACGGAAACTAGGGCGGCAAGAGTGGAACAAAACACCAGGCATAAGGCCGAGCCTTCCAACCTTTACCAAGTATATAGATGCATTAATTACATAAGATATATTGTGATATCCCAACAAGTAAACATGTTCCAACAAGGAACAACATCTCCATGTTCCAACAAGGAACAAACTTCAATCTTCACCTGCAACTAACAACGCTATAAGAGGGGCTGAGCAAAGCGGTAACATAGCCAAACAACGGTTTGCTAGGACAAGGTGGGTTAGAGGCTTGGTTCAAACAATATGGGAGGCATGATAAGCAAGTGGTAGGTATCGCAGCATAGGCATAGCAAAAGAGCGAGCAACTAAGCAAGCAAAGATAGAAGTGATTTCGAGGGTATGGTCATCTTGCCTGAAATCCCGCAAGGAAGAAGAACGAGTCCATGAAGAAGACAAACGGACGAAGTCGAACGGATCCTCACAAACGCGACGTTACCGGAACCAACCCGAAGAAGCACACCGGAAAGAAGCAAACAATCATGGTAAACAACCACCACATAAACATGGCATGATGCACAACCAAGTATGATGCATGTCCGGTTTAATGAAGCATGGCATGGCAAAATGCACAAACAATCCTACAAATTAAGTGGAGCTCAACATGCAACTCCGTTGCATATTGACGAAACACCACAACAAGTTATTTAGTTCGATCTCGTTTATGTACCCAACAAGATTAAATGTTGTTAGCATGGCAAGAGGGTGAAGCAAAGATGACTACCTAACTAGGCAAGTTTAAAAGAGGCCGGAAATAACAAACAACAATTTCGGTAAATCCCCATATGCATTTACCAATTTGGTGCAACAACAATTTTAAACATTTTAAATGTTGTTATCATGATGCGGATGACAAGTGCAAGTTTATGGAAGTTTTAAGGCAATGTTGACATGAGCATTATGAAGCATTAGTCATCGTGGCGGAAACGAAAGGGGTGCCACGGCAACGAATCATAAAATGGTGCCACGGCAACATATCGGTTCCGGTAGCTCATGGATATACCGATGAAAAGAACAAGTGTGCGGATGTGTGGAACGAATTAGAGATGGTGGGGTGATCCCGGTTACCGGGTGTCCCATGAGACGACGGCATGACAACGGGGAACATGCAAGACACATGTTGGGCACGGTGCAAACGCAAGCATTTCATGCAACACAAGCAAACATTCTTGGACGATCGTCTCGGGGTTATACCTTCGAAGTGTGCAAACGGGACGGTTCTCGTTCGGTACCAAGTAGAGGAAGTAGATGTTCTCGAGACGTTCGTAGTAGAAGTAGGGGTACATGACGACGGTAGAGGTACTCGTGATCTTGGCGGCGGTAGTCGTTCACGTTCTTAGTTGCACAATTTCCCGTAGATGTTCGGGGTCACGACGAGGGACTTGACGTTCACGGAGGCTTTGAGGGTCTACGGTAGTTGTTCTCGTATCATCGTGGAAGTAGTCGTACTCGACGATGGTGGTACTTGGCGTTTCGTTCGGTACTCGTTCGGACATCCAAGGTCTTGTCGGTGGTGTACTTGGCAGTCTCGTTCCGTGGGTCTTGCCGGTCTCGGTAACGTGGTTGTACAATAGCATCATCGAACTTGTCGAACCCGAACTCTTCGGAGGGCGTCGTGGTACTTAACGAATCCGTGTAGTCATGCACATTCCAACATCACACTTGGAGGGACACCGACGGCGTGGTACTTGACGAATCCGGATACGGTCTTAGAGCCACGGTCTTAGCATCAACAGAAAGCGGAGACGCACGAAGGGCGAATTAGTACGCTGCTGCTGCACGCCGGGCCGGCAGGAGGAGGCGCTCGGGAGCCTGACACGCCTGGACCGATGCTGCTACAACCTCGGGCTGCTGGAGCGCTTCGGAGCTGCTTCTTGCAGATCCCAAGGATGATGAGCAGGTGCAGGCAGAGGAGGACGGTGCTGGCGACGCTGGCCTTGACGACGCCAAGGATTCCCTAGACGGCATCCGGCGAGGCTAGAAGATGGCATCCGCGGGGGTTTCACAGAGGCGAGGTGGAAGGAGGAGCCCGGGCGGCGGCGAGGATGGCCGGAGGCAAGGATGCAACAGTGACGCGACGAGGTACAGTGGCGGCGGAGCTGGGCTTCGTCCTCCTTGTTCCCCTGCTCGAAACAGGAGCAGGCGCCGGTGGGACCTGAGTGGCCAAACATGGCGGTCTCCTGCCTCGAGGTCGCGGTTGGCGGCGCCGATCCTCGAACGACGAGTTGCAGGTGAAGGAGCATGGGGTGGCAACTCCATGGACTTGGCGAGGCGGCGGGGAATCGATTCGTTCCGGCCAAAGTTGAGGCGGAGGAGCAGCGGGGCGATGGAGAGGGCACTGCAATGGAGGCGAGCGGAATCGAGGGGAAGAGAGAAGACGAGCGAGAGTTGGCAGATCGAGCGGGAGATGGATCGGGTAGCGCTCGGTCTAGCGGCCCTGGGAAGGAATCGAGGGAGAGGGAGAGGGAGCGGGAGAAGGATCCAGCTAGGGTTAGTTGTAGGTAGGGGCTGGGCCTTAGAGGCCAGCGCTGGAGTGGGCCTAGGGAGACCCAAGTGGGCTGCGGCTCGCTTGAGGTGCAACTGGGCCTAAATGGCCTGTTGGGCGCCCTCTCTCCCACTCAAAAGAGAAAAAAACAGAGATAAGGAAGAAAACAAAGAGAGGATAGGGGACGAAGTTGGAAGCGCGGATAGTTTTCCCGGACTCACAAAAATATGTTAGGACCAAGAAAATTAGGAAAGACCAAGATTGAAAGAATAAATTCAAATGTATTTGAATTTAATTCAACTCGTTTGAAAGGAGTAGGGATCCGAAGTTTCCAAAAATGTTGAACATTTAGGAAGAGCCTCGAGGTCGATAAAAGAAAAAGAGGACAAGTCGGAGACCAAGAATTGAAATAACCAAGGCTTTGGGATTTATTTGCAAGTGTGTCAACGTTAATTCCAAAAGAATGGAATATTTAATAATAGCTCCATAATTATTAGGAGGATATGTTATATAGAGAAATCACCAGGTGAACTCCCTCGGTTTAAATGGACTAAAAATCCATATGATTTATTTATTTTATTTGAGATGCAAAGGTTAAAGACATGATGACATGATGCAAATGCACATGATGCAAAGATGAAATGCAGCGGACCAAACAAAACACACGACGAAACCCGGAAACCCTGGAAGGCAACTGAAGCTCCGGTCTTGGGGTGTTACAACACTCCACCACTACGAGAGGATCTCGTCCCGAGATCTAGAATGGCACCGGAGGGAAAACGGAAGAGAAAGAGAAGAGGTAGGACTAAGTTGCTTCTTTGAGAAACGAGTGAAACCAAAGAACCTTGAAAAGGTTAAGCCATTCGAGAAAAGAATGCAATGGAGATGAACAAAGTTGAAAACACTCCGTTAGAAAAGAGGAACAAGGAATAACAAATTCGAGCAGCACTCCGGTTGAGAAGTGATACAAGACTTGATAAGATGAAAAGAACTGAGCAGAGGGCACAACTCTCCGGTTAAATGGATACGCAAGGAAAAGAATATGAACTTGGAAAAATGAGTTGATGGGACGAAGACAACAACATCACAATGCCTCCGGAAGAAAATAATAGAAGATAGATCATTGGAATAAAAGAATTGAGAAGAAAATGCCACTTCTACCACAACAATTGAGCTTGAAAAGGCATCCTTAGGAGAGGGGTTGAACGGAGTTGTTGGGAAAACCAACAACGAAAAGAATAAACTTGTCATGGCCTTATGGAGAACTTCTCAACTTCTTGAGGTGAAATACTGCCACTAACGAAACAAGATTGGATTGATATGAACAAGAAGACGAGAAACTTATTTCACCGGGAGGATAAATGAAGAACTTGGGTCATTTATAAGCACCATAAATAGCAACAATCCTTAGGGAAGGCTTTAGGTGAAACATAACCCAAGATAATTCCAACGAAAAGGTTAATGAATTTAAAATACCGCATTCTTGATAGCTTGAGAAACATGAAGCACGAACGAAAATTATCAAGAATGACATAATACCACCTCCAATGGTACGAAAGAAAGAATTGCACTCCGGATTACAAGAAGAAGAATGCTTGAGCTCCTTAAAAGAATCTCGATGAAAACTTCGAGAAGGAAATAAATCCTTGATGAACCATCATGTAGAACCTCCATGAAGAACTCCGTTAAACAAAAGAATAATCAAACGGAAAGAAAGAGAAGTTGAAAACACAAGGTGAAACCTTGTAATGATTAGATGGATCTTCATGACGATATAATTGAGAGAGCTAGGAACTCCGGGAAAAGAAAAGATGAAACAAATGAAACCGAGAATTTGATGAGCCTCCGGAATAAGGAGTTAATCACTTGGATGAAAACAAGAATAAGAATTACATTATGCTTATCCTTTACCAATTTAAATTGATGACAAACAATGGATTTGGCACACTATTTATTCTCGTAGAAAGGATTAAGAGAGATATAGCGCAAACTTGAGAAGGTATTGAACGAACCACCGGAAGGGTTGAAACAACGAATAAATTGATATGGTGACCAAGGAAGAGAACTCTTGAACGGACCACCATAAGAATTGAAAAATGAACGAAGTAAAGGTATGAATCACCGGGAAGAATTATAAAAAGAATGAAGATACTTGAGAGGATTTAGATACAAGGGAACGAAGAGATCATGCTCTGATTAAAGAATATTGAATGATGCACCGGTGAGATTTGGTGAATGCTAGCTGAAAGCTGACATGAATAATTTGAGATGATGGGCTCCGGAGAAACAAACTGAGAAGACTCTTGAATTTCTCCGGATGGGTGAAAAGAATTCTCACAATCAAAAAACAACTATGAGAGGATGGCAACAAGCTAGAATCACGAATCTTGAAGAGAATGGAGCAAGATATGGAGGAGAAACTCTTCTTCGGTCTTCAAAAGTTGGAAAAGACGATGAGTAACACCACCGTGAATTGTTGAGACACTCCGGAATAAAGAAGAATAGAAAAGTTGAACCAATGATGAAAACAATTTGGAAGATCTTGGAGAAAGACATTTGACTGATGATAAATCATTCTTACGTCAAACTTCGAAAAGAAATTTGAGGATAGCTCCGGGAAAATAAGAAGAGTCAGGTAAGATCCTGGGAAAAGACCTGTGGGTTAGGGCCCACTCAAAAGAAACACCGTTGAAATGATTTAAAAGAGAGGTTGCACCGGTTGAATTAAATGGCTTGAATTAAGTGACATCCTCGAAAGATCTTGAACGAAAGCAGAGTGGAAACAGGAATCTTCTGAGACATCTTCGGCACTCCGAAATAAATGAATAGCGAGGAGTAGATGATTAAGAGGTGCACCGGTATGAGAAGGTATTGAAATGAGGAAAAGATATGATCAACAAAGCTTGACTTGAAACCACCGGAGAAGAAAAACGAGTGAAAAGTGACGAACTTGAAACTCCGTTAGAATCTTCATGAGAATCACCGGGTAAGAACATTAAAGGAAAAGAATGGAGATACTTCTCATCAATAAGATGGATACTTGATCAAGAATTCTGATTCCTTGAAGAAAACAAAGGTGGGAGGGTGGGAAAACACCGTTGAGAACGAAACGAACACCGTTGAGAAGAAATGATAATTGATCTTGCTGATGTTGAAATGATTGGATCCACTTGAAGAGAGACACACCGGTTGAAAAAGGATTTACATGACAATCTCGATTATCAAGAAAGATTAGTATTCACATCGGAGTATGAGAACACCATTTAGGAAAGGTATGGAATCAACTCTTGACTTCGAAGCAACTCGAATACCACAACTCAAAACAAAAACAAAGGATTGGCTTGCGGAATAAGCCGGAACAAACATATGATAGAGATTTCGTCCGAAGTTTTCGTGGTGGGGCCTACACGGGCTCGATCATACAGCACCATCATGTACAAGGCAGTGCACATGACATACGAAGCGTCCCCGAGTCGGCATAGCCAAGGACTCTTTAAGACAGAACGAGACCACTGTAAAACCAACCGTGGATAGGCGGACCACTAGACGTCGAACCCCAATTTCATATCATACATCTGTTGGAAAGATATCCTAAGAACTACTTGATTTCCCACTTATAAACTCCCGAAATTTTCCGGTTATGCAATCGGGTGTTGGGGATACAGGGGAAGCATAATATCTCACCCAAAACTAGCAAATCCTACATCCAGCTGTATCCATCCTTCAACACATAACCAAGAAACCTTCGGAAATCGTCTACCTCAACCTTCGAAAAGCATCCGTTATATGAGTGATGGCAATACTCCCGAACTCCCGCCCCAGTACTGGGTGGCGTTGAGGTTATCCCACCAACGAACTGCATAAAAGAGATTTTCGATGTTGGCGTACTAAACTCAGGTATTCCAGAACTGCAACGATAAAATTGTGACGACAACACCTCGGAGCTCAACTCCCTAGGACACTGGCACCAAACCCCTGACAGGAGGCACCAAGACAATGTTCTCGTCACAAAACCATCAGAACAATTCCAAGATACCCGCGTGATCCTAAATTTTTTTAGTGAAATTTGAGAAGAGAAGAGTCAAAACTCTACGTCAGGATGCCTTACCAGAGCGATGAGGAGACTGGGAAGTAAAAAGAATTCCTAAACTCTCCGATATATAATTCCTAAATGAGTCAAAACATTTTTTTAGACTCAACAACGGCTGCTAAAAACGATCAAGCAATGGGGGCTCCTATGGTCAGGGAAGGCTCTGATACCAACTTGTAACGCCCTCAATGCGGCTATATCTCCCACGTGTCGAAGCACGACTTAGAGGCATAACCGCATTGAAAGCAATGTCGGAAGTGAGGTAATCTTCACACAACCCATGTAATACATAAGGGAAAGAGATACATAGTTGGATTACAATCGCCACTTCACACAATACATGAATAAAGCATTACATCAACCAGATACAATCAAGGTCCGACTACGGACCAAAATGAAAGAAGACTTCCCCAAATGCTACACAGATCCCCGATCGACCCCAACTGGGCTCCACTACTGATCAACTAGAACGAAACAACACAAAGGACAAGATCTTCATCGAGCTCCTCCTTGAGCTTGGTTGCGTCACCTGCACGTATCATCGGCACCTGCAAACTGGTTTTTGGAAGTATCTGTGAGTCACGGGGACTCAGCAATCTTACACCCTCGCGATCAAGACTATTTAAGCTTATGGATAAGGTAAAGGTATGAGGTGGAGCTGCAGCAAGCGACTAGCATATATGGTGGCTAACATACGCAAATGAGAGCGAGAAGAGAAAGCAAAGCACGTTCGAGAAAGTATGATCAAGAAGTGATCCTAAAACAACCTACGTCAAGCATAACTCCAACACCGTGTTCACTTCCTGGACTCCGCCGGAAAGAGACCACCACGGTTACACACGCGATTGATGCATTTTAATTGAGTTAAGGTTCACGTTATCTACAACCGGACATTAACAAATTCCCATCTGCCCATAACCACGGGCACGGCTTTCGAAAGTTCAAATCCCTGCAGGGGTGTCCCAACTTAGCCCATGACAAGCTCTCATGGTCAACGAAGGAATAGACCTCCTCCCGAGACATTCCGATCGGACTCGGTATCCCTGTTCTACAAGACATCCTCGACAATGGTAAAACAAGTCCAGCAAAGCCGCCCGATGTGCCGACATCCTGATGGGAGCTGCACATATCTCGTTGTCAGGGCAACACCGGATAGGTCAAGCTACGAGTAAAACCAGCCCTCAAGTTTCCCCGAGGTGGCCCCGCAGGCTGCCCATTTCGGACCAACACTTAGACAAGCACTGGCCCGGGGGGGGGGGTTAAAATAAAGATGACCCTTGGGCTGGCCTAACCCAAGGGAAAAAGAGGCTAGGTGGCGAATGGTAAAACCAAGGTTGGGTCTTGCTGGAGGAGATTTATTCAAAGCGAACTGTCAAGGGGTTCCCATTATAACCCAACCGCGTAAGGAACGCAAAATCCGGGAACATAACACCGATATGACGGAAACTAGGGCGGCAAGAGTGGAACAAAACACCAGGCATAAGGCCGAGCCTTCTACCCTTTACTAAGTATATATATGCATTAATTACATAAGATATATTGTGATATCCCAACAAGTAAACATGTTCCAACAAGGAACAACATCTCCATGTTCCAACAAGGAACAAACTTCAATCTTCACCTGCAACTAACAACGCTATAAGAGGGGCTGAGCAAAGCGGTAACATAGCCAAACAATGATTTGCTAGGACAAGGTGGGTTAGAGGCTTGGTTCAAACAATATGGGAGGCATGATAAGCAAGTGGTAGGTATCGCAACATAGGCATAGCAAAAGAGCGAGCAACTAAGCAAGCAAAGATAGAAGTGATTTCGAGGGTATGGTCATCTTGCCTGAAATCCCGCAAGGAAGAAGAACGAGTCCATGAAGAATACAAACGGACGAAGTCGAACGGATCCTCACAAACGCGACGTTACCGGAACCAACCCGAAGAAGCACACCGGAAAGAAGCAAACAATCATGGTAAACAACCACCACATAAACATGGCATGATGCACAACCAAGTATGATGCATGTCTGGTTTAATGAAGCATGGCATGGCAAAATGCACAAACAATCCTACAAATTAAGTGGAGCTTAACATGCAACTCCGTTGCATATTGACGAAACACCACAACAAGTTATTTAGTTCGATCTCGTTTATGTACCCAACAAGATTAAATGTTGTTAGCATGGCAAGAGGGTGAAGCAAAGATGACTACCTAACTAGGCAAGTTTAAAAGAGGCCGGAAATAACAAACAACAATTCCGGTAAATCCCCATATGCATTTAGCAATTTGGTGCAACAACAATTTTAAACATTTTAAATGTTGTTATCATGATGCGGATTACAAGTGCAAGTTTATGGAAGTTTTAAGGCAATGTTGGCATGAGCATTATGAAGCATTAGTCATCGTGGCGGAAACGAAAGGGGTGCCACGACAACGAATCCGAAAATGGTGCCACGGTAACATGTCGGTTCCGGTAGCTCATGGATATACCGGTGAAAAGAACAAGTGTGCGGATGTGTGGAACGAATTAGAGATGATGGGGTGATCCCGGTTACCGGGTGTCCCATGAGACGACGGCATGACAACGGGGAACATGCAAGACACATGTCGGGCATGGTGCAAACGCAAGCATTTCATGCAACACAAGCAAACATTCTCGGACGATCGTCTCGGGGTTATACCTTCGAAGTGTGCAAACGGGACGGTTCTCGTTCGGTACCAAGTAGAGGAAGTAGACGTTCTCGGGACGTTCGTAGTAGAAGTAGGGGTACATGACGACGGTAGAGGTACTCGTGATCTTGGCGGCGGTAGTCATTCACGTTCTTAGTTGCACAATTTCCCGTAGATGTTCGGGGTCACGACGAGGGACTTGACGTCCACGGAGGCTTCGAGGGTCGATGGTAGTTGTTCTGATATCATCGTGGAACTAGTCGTACTCGACGATGGTGGTACTTGGCGTTTCATTCGGTACTCGTTCGGACATCCAAGGTCTTGTCGGTGGTGTACTTGGCGGTCTCGTTCCGTGGGTCTTGCCGGTCTCGGTAACGTGGTTGTACAATAGCATCATCGAACTTGTCGAACCCGAACTCTTCGGAGGGTGTCGTGGTACTTAGCGAATCCGTGTAGTCATGCACATTCCAACATCACACTTGGAGGGACACCGACGGCGTGGTACTTGACGAATCCAGATACGGTTTTAGAGCCACGGTCTTAGCATCAACAGAAAGCGGAGACGCACGAAGGGTGAAGTAGTACGCTACTGCTGCACGCCGGGCCGGCAGGAAGAGGCGCTCGGGAGCCCGACACGCCTGGACCAATGCTGCTACAACCTCGGGCTGCTGGAGCGCTTCGGAGCTGCTTCTTGCAGATCCCAAGGATGACGAGCAGGTGCAGGCAGAGGAGGACGGTGCCGGTGACGCTGGCCTTGACGACGCCATGGGTTCCCTGGATGGCATCCGGCGAGGCTAGAAGATGGCATCCGCGGGGGTTTTGGAGAGGCGAGGTGGAAGGAGGAGCCCGGGCGGTGGCAAGGATGGCCGGCGGCAAGGATGCAACAGTGACGCGATGAGGTACAGCGGCGGCGGAGCTGGGCTTCGTCCTCCTTGTTCCCCTGCTCGAAACAGGAGCAGGCGCCGGTGGGACCTGAGCGGCCAAACATGGTGGTCTCCTGCCTCGAGGTCATGGTTGGCGGCGCAGGTCCTCGAACGACGAGTTGCAGGTGAAGGAGCACGGGGTGGTAACTCTATGGACTTGGCAAGGCGGCGGGGAATCGATTCGTTCCGGCCAAAGTTGAGGCGGAGGAGCAGCGAGGCGATGGAGAGGGCGCTGCAATGGAGGCGAGCGAGATTGAGGGGAAGAGAGAAGATGAGCGAGAGGAGGCAGATCAAGCGGGAGATGGATCGGGTAGCGCTCGGTCTAGCGGCGCTGGGAAGGAATCGAGGGAGACGGAGAGGGAGCGGGATAAGGATCCGGCTAGGGTTAGCTGTAGGTAGGGGCTGGGCCTTAGAGGCCAGCGCTGGAGTGGGCCTTAGAGGCCAGCGCTGGAGTGGGCCTAGGGAGACCCAAGTGGGCTGCGGCTCGCCTGAGGTGCAGCTGGGCCTAAATGGCCTGTTGGGCACCCTCTCTCCCACTCAAAAGAGAAAAAAACAGAGATAAGGAAGAAAAGAAAGAGAGGATAGGGGACGAAGTTGGAAGCGCAGATAGTTTTCCCGGACTCACAAAAATATGTTAGGACCAAGAAAATTAGGAAAGACCAAGATTGAAAGAATAAATTCAAATGTATTTGAATTTAATTCAACTCGTTTGAAAGGAGTAGGGATCCGAAGTTTCCAAAAATGTTGAACATTTAGGAAGAGCCTCGAGGTCGATAAAAGAAAAAGAGGACAAGTCGGAGACCAAGAATTGAAATAACCAAGGCATTGGGATTTATTTGCAAGTGTGTCAACGTTAATTCCAAAAGAATGGAATATTTAGTAATAGCTCCATAATTATTAGGAGGATATGTTATATAGAGAAATCACCAGGTGAACTCCCTTGGTTTAAATGGACAGAAAATCCATACGATTTATTTATTTTATTTGAGATGCAAAGGTTAAAGACATGATGACATGATGCAAATGCACGTGATGCAAAGATGAAATGCAGCGGACCAAACAAAACACACGATGAAACCCGGAAACCCTGGAAGGCAACTGAAGCTCCGGTCTTGGGGCGTTACACAAAGATAAAGGGATCAAGAAGACCATGGAAGACAACGTAATGGGTTATGTTTTCTTACATATGAGATAAATTATATTGTCATGGATCATCCAACATGATTGAGATTGCCTTTCCCCCTCATGCTAGCCAAATTCTTTGCACCAAGTAGAGATACTACTTGTGCTTCCAAACACCCTTAAACCAATTTTGACATGAGTGTACACCATACCTACCTATGGATTGAGTAAGATCCCTCAAGTAAGTTGCCATCGGTGCAAGCAATAAAAACTGCCCTCTGAATATGTATGCCTTATTAGTGTGGGAGAAAATAAGCTTTATACGAGCATGTGATATGGAAGAAATAAAAGCGACAGACTGCATAATAAAGGTCCATATCACAAGTGGCAATATAAAGTGACGTTCTTTCGCATTAAGATTTTGTGCATCCAAACATAAAAGCGCATGACAACCTCTGCTTCCCTCTGCGAAGGGCCTATCTTTTACTTTTATCTCCTACCTTGCATAAGAGTCATGGTGATCTTCACCCTTCCTTTTTACATTTTATCTTTTGGCAAGCACAACATGTTGGAAAGATCGTATATATGGCTAATCGGATGTGAGTTTTCATGCACTATTATTGTTGACATTACCCTTGAGGTAAAACATTGGGAGGCAAAACTATAAGCCCCTATCTTTCTCTGTGTCCGATTAAAAATCCATACCCATAAGTATTGCGTGAGTGTTAGCAATTGTGGAAGACTATATGATAGTTGAGTATGTGGACTTGCTGAAAAGCTCTTATATTGACTATTTCCTATGTTATGATAAATTGAAATTGCTCCAATGACTGAGATTATAGTTTGTTAGTTTTCAATGAAGTTTATGATTCATACTTGAAATTGTGATTGAATTGTTACTCTAGCATAAGAGATCATATAACATTAATTATATAAGTTGCTGTTTTAAGAATGATCTTGACGCCCTCATGTCCGTATTTTATTTTTATCGACACCTCAATCTCTAAACATGTGGACATACTTTTCGATTTCGGCTTTTGCTTGAGGACAAGCGAGGTCTAAGCTTGGGGGAGTTGATACGTCCTTTTTGCATCATGCTTTTATATCAATATTTATTGCATTATGGGCTGTTATTACACATTATGTCACAATACTTATGCCTATTCTCTCTTGTTTTACAAGGTTTACATAAAGAGGGAGAATGCCGGCAGCTGGCATTCTGGGCTGGAAAAGGAGCAAATATTAGAGACTTATTCTGCACAGCTCCAAAAGTCCTGAAACTTCACGGAAGTCATTTTCAGAATATATAAAAATACTAAGCGCAAGAAGTTCCAGAGGGGGGCCACACCCTGGCCACGAGGGTGGGGGTGCGCCCTACCCCCTGGGCGCGCGCCCTGCCTCATGGGCCCCTGGTGGCCCTCCAATGCCCATCTTCTGCTATATGGAGTATTTCATTGAGGAAAAAATCATAAGCAAGCTTTCGGGACGAGGCTGTACCGCCACGAGGCGGAACCTTGGCGGAACCAATCTAGGGCTCTGGCAGAGCTGTTCTGCCGGGGAAACTTCCCTCCGGGAGGGGGAAATCATCGCCATCGTCATCACCAACGATCCTCTCATCGGGAGGGGGTCAATCTCCATCAACATCTTACCAGCACCATCTCCTCTCAAACCCTAGTTCATATCTTGTATCCAATTCTTGTCTCCAAGTCTGGGATTGGTACCTGTGGGTTTCTAGTAGTGTTAATTACTCCTTGTAGTTGATGCTAGTTGGTTTATTTGGTGGAAGATCATATGTTCATATCCTATATGCATATTAATACTCCTTTGATTATGAACATGAATATTCTTTGTGAGTAGTTACGTTTGTTCCTGAGGACATGGGAGAAGTCTTGCTATTAGTAGTCATGTGAATTTGGTATTCGTTCGATATTTTGATGAGATGTATGTTGTCTCTCCTCTAGTTGTGTTATGTGAACATCGACTACATGACACTTCACCAATATTTGGGCCTAGAGGAAGGCATTGTGAAGTAATAAGTAGATGATGGGTTGCTAAAGTGACAGAAGCTTAAACCCTAGTTTATGCGTTGCTTCATAAGGGGCTGATTTGGATCCATATGTTTCATGCTATGGTTAGGTTTACCTTAATACTTTTGTTGTAGTTGCGGATGCTTTCAATAGAGGTTATTCATAAGTGGGATGCTTGTCCAAGTAAGGACAACACCCAAGCACCGGTCCACCCACATATCAAATTATCAAAGTACCGAACGCGAATCATATGATCGTGATGAAACCTAGCTTGACGATAATTCCCATGTGTCCTCGGGAGCGCTTTTCTCTATATAAGAATTTGTCCAGGCTTGTTCTTTGCTACAAAAAGGATTGGGCCACCTTGCTGCAATTTATTTACTTTTGTTACTTGTTACTCGTTACAAATTATCTTATCACAAAACTACCTGTTACCTATAATTTCAGTGCTTGCATAAAATACCTTGCTGAAAACCGCTTATCATTTCCTTCTGCTCCTCGTTGGGTTCGACACTCTTACTTATCGAAAGTACTACGATAGATCCCTTATACTTGTGGGTCATCAGTCACGCGCCAGGTCATGGGTAAAGCAGTCCAGATTTTTGCTTCCTCAGCTCTCCTTGGTATCCATGATTGCTCTTAGGCGCAAACTAAACAAAAACAGAGGGAGTACTACCACTCGTATCTTCGTGTTCCTACTGTACTTGATAGTACGTACTAGTAGTATAATTTGGGTCAGTCAATTTGTGAAAAAAGTTCAACGAAGCGAAGGAAGAAGATGGCAAAGAAGCTACCCTAGTATTTATATTAGGGTGGCAGGGTGCCCATGATCAATCTTATGAGTGTTGGGTGTGGAATGCAGTTTTCCGGAAAAAATGGATTGTGCCCGGGGATAAATGGATGGCGGGGGTGGGGGAGCATGGCGGCGGTAGCCTGTCAGGCGGTTCAGGGGAGGGCGGGGCAGCAGCGGCAGGCGGTTATGTGTGTGGCGGGCTGGCGGCTCGATGCCTGAGAGAGAAGATGAACAATGCATCAATTTCGGAGGTTGAAGAAGCCCTTCTGGCCATCCATGTTGCATCCAACGGCTCACAAGAGTAGACTGAACCATATTGCTCCTTCATATTACAGGATCCGCGTGGCATTCAAGGTCTCGAAGGTAGATTCTGTGTCCGCACTCGGTTTGTGGGCTCAGCACGGGCGCGACCGGCTTCCGCCGTGACAGCCACCATGCACGCCTCCTCCGCGCATGCGGAGACAACAATGACACGCTAGCTCCTCCTAGCCGGCGTGCTGGAGCACGCGCTCGTCCTCCTCTTCGTACACTGCATGTTGATCTCTACTACACAACCTTCTTCTTGTAGACGTTATTCGGCCTCCAAGTGCAGAGGTTTGTAGGACAGTAGCAAATTTCCCTCAAGTGGATGACCTAAGGTTTATCAATCCATGGGAGGCGTAGTATGAAGATGGTCTCTCTCAAACAACCCTGCAACCAAATAACAAAGAGTCTCTTGTGTCCCCAACACACCCAATACAATGGTAAATTGTATGGGTGCACTAGTTCGGCGAAGAGATAGTGATACAAGTGTAATATGGATGGTAGATATAGGTTTTTGTAATCTGAAAATATAAAAACAGCAAGGTATAAAGTGGTAAAAGTGAGCGTAAACAGTATTGCAATGCGTTGAAACAAGGACTAGGGTTCATACTTTCACTAGTGCAAGTTCTCTCAACAATAATAACATAATTGGATCATATAGCTATCCCTCAACATGCAAAAAAGAGTCACTCCAAAGTCACTAATAACAGAGAACAAACGAAGAGATTATTGTAGGGTACGAAACCACCTCAAAATTTTCCTTTTTGATCGATCTATTCAAGAGTCCGTAGTAAAATAACACGAAGCTATTCTTTCCGTTCAATCTATCCTAGTGTTCGTACTAGAATAACACCTTAAGACACAAATCAACCAAACCCCTAATGTCACCTAGATACTCCAATGTCACCTCAAGTATCCGTGGGTATTATTATACGATATGCATCACACAATCTCAGATTCATCTATTCAACCAACACAAAGAACTTCAAAGAGTGCCCCAAAGTTTCTACTGGAGAGTCAAGACGAAAACGTGTGCCAACCCCTATGCATAAGTTCATGAGGTCACGGAACTCGCAAGTTGATCACCAAAACACACATCAAGTGGATCACGTGAATATCCCATTGTCACCACAGATAAACACATGCAAGACATACATCAAGTGTTCTCAAATCCTGAAGACTCAATCCGATAAGATAACTTCAAAGGGAAAACTCAATTCATCGCAAGGAGATAGAGGGGGAGGAACATCATAAGATCCAACTATAATAGCAAAGCTCGCGATACATCAAGATCGTGCCGAATCAAGAACACGAGAGAGAGAGAGAGAGAGAGAGAGAGAGAGATCAAACACATAGCTACTGGTACATACCCTCAGACCCGAGGGTGAACTACTCCCTCCTCGTCATGGAGAGTGTCAGGATGACGAAGATGGCCACCGGAGAGGGATTACCCCCTCCGACAGGGTGCTGGAACGGGTCTAGATTGGTTTTCGGTGGCTACAGAAGCTTGCGGCGGTGGAACTCCCGATCTAGGTTTCTTTCTAGAAGTTTGGGTATATATAAGAGGTGTTGGAGTCGGGAACAAGTCAGGGGGGTCCCTGAGGCGGCCACGAGGTAGGGGGCGTGCCCAGGGGTGGGTTAGGCATGCCCACCCTCGTGGGTGCCTCGGGACTCTTCTGGCCCTTCTCCGGTACTCCGTGGGCTTCTTCTGGTCCAAAAATTATCTCGGTGAATTTTTAGGTCAATTGGACTATGTTTGGTTTTCCTTTTCTGCAATACTCAAAAACAAGGAAAAAACAGAAACTGGCACTAGGCTCTAGGTTAATAGGTTAGTCCTAAAAATCATATAAAATAGCATATAGATGCATATAAAACATCCAAGATTGATAATATAATAGCATGGAATGATAAAAAATTATAGATACGTTGGAGATGTATCAAGCATCCCCAAGCTTAATTCCTGCTCGTCCTCGAGTAGGTAAATGATAAAAACAGAATTTTTGATGTGGAATGCTACCTAACATATTTATCCATGTAATTCTCTTTATTGTGGAAAGAATATTCAGATCCATAAGATTCAAAACAAAAGTTTAATATTGACATAAAAATAATAATATTTCAAGCATACTAATAAAGCAATCATGTCTTCTCAAAATAACATGGCCAAAGCAAGCTATCCCTGCAAAATCATATGGTCTGGCTATGCTCTATCTTTATCACACAAAATATTTAAATCATGCACAACCCCGATGACAAGCCAAGCAATTGTTTCATACTTTTGATGTTCTCAAATTTTTTCAATCTTCATGCAATACATGAGCGTGAGCCATGGACATAACACTATAGGTGGAATAGAATGGTGGTTGTGGAGAAGACAAAAAAGGAAGAAGATAGTCTCACATCAACTAGGCGTATCAATGGGCTATGAAGTTGCCCATCAATATATATCAATGCGAGTGAGCAGGGATTGCCATGCAACGGATGCACTAGAGCTATAAGTGTATGAAAGCTCAACAAAAGAAACTAAGTGGGTGTGCATCCAACTTGCTTTCTCACGAAGACCTAGGGCAATTTGAGGAAGCCCATCATTGGAATATACAAGCCAAGTTCTATAATGTAAAATTCCCACTAGTATATGAAAGTGACAACATAGGAGACTCTCTATCATGAAGATCATGGTGCTACTTTGAAGCACAAGTGTGGTAAAAGGATAGTAGCATTGCCCCTTCTCTCTTTTTCTCTCATTTTTTCTTTTTCTTTTTTTGGGGCCTTCCCTTTTTTATGGCCTCTTTTTTTCCTTTTTTTATTTTTTTCCGGAGTCTCATCCCGACTCGTGGGGGAATCATAGTCTCCATCATCTTTTCCTCACATGGGACAATGCTCTAAAAATGATGACCATCCCACTTTTATTCACTTACAACTCAAGAATTACAACTCGATACTTAGAAAAAAATATGACTCTATGTGAATGCCTCCGGCGGTGTACCGGGATGTGCAATGAACCAAGAGTGAGATGTATGAAAGAATTATGAACGGTGGCTTTGCCACAAATACTATGTCAACTACATATCATGCTAAGCAATATGACAATGATGGGGCGTGTCATAATAAACGGAACGGTGGAAAGTTGCATGGCAATATATCTCGGAATGGCTATGGAAATGCCATAATAGGTAGGTATGGTGGCTGTTTTGAGGATGGTAAATGGTGCGTTTATGGTACCGGTGGAAGTTGCGCGTTACTAGAGAGGCTAGCAATGGTGGAAGGGTGAGAGTGCGTATAATCCATGGACTCAACATTAGTCATAAAGAACTCACATACTAATTGCAAAAATCTATTAGTTATCAAAACAAAGTACTATGCACATGCTCCTAGGGGGATAGATTGGTAGGAAAATACCATCGCTCGTCCCCGACCGCCACTCATAAGGAAGGGAATCAAAAAAATAAATCAAGCTCCGACTTCATCACATAACGGTTCACCATACGTGCATGCTACGGGAATCACAAACTTTAACACAAGTATCTTTCAAATTCACAACTACTCACTAGCATGACAATAATATTACCATCCTCATATCTCAAAACAATCATAACGAATCAAATATCTCATAGTATTCAATGCACATTATATGAAAGCTTTTATTATATCCCTCTTGGATGCCCATCATATTAGGACTAAATTCATACCCTAAGCAAATTACCATGCTGTTTAAGAATCTCAAAATAAGATAATTTAAGCATGAGAGTTCAACAATTTCTTCAAAATAAAACCACCACCATGCTCTAAAAAGATATAAGTGAAGCACTAGAGCAAATGACAAACTACTCCGAAAGATATAAGTGAAGATCAATGAGTAGTCTAATAATTATGCAACTATGTGAAGACTCTCTAACATTTAAGAATTTCAGATCTTGGTATATTATTCAATCAGCAAGCAAAAAAAAGTAAAATGACGCTCCAAGCAAAACACATATCATGTCGTGAATAAAAATATAGGTCCAAGTAAAGTTACCGATGAACAAAGACGAAAGAGGGGATGCCATCCGGGGCATCCCCAAGCTTAGGCTCTTGGTTGTCCTTAAATATTACCTTGGGGTGCCTTGGGCATCCCCAAGCTTAGGATCTTGCCACTCCTTATTTCTTAGTCCATCGAATCTTTACCCAAAACTTGAAAACTTCACAACACAAAACTCAACAGAAAATCTCATGAGCTCCGTTAGTATAAGAAAATAAATCACCACTTTTGGTACTGTTTTGTACTCATTCTAAATTCATATTGGTGTAATATATACTGTATTCCAACTTCTCTATGGTTCATACCCTCCGATACTACTCATAGATTCATCAAAATAAGCAAACAACACAATGAAAACAGAATCTGTCAAAAACAGAACAGTCTGTAGTAATCTGTAACTCTAAAATACTTCTGTAACTGCAAAAATCCTGAGAAATTAGGAAGTCCTATGCAATTTGTTTATTAATCTATTGCAAGTGGAATTGGTATTTTATCGCTCTCTTGTAAAAAATAAAATTATTCTTGTGAGCGCATACTTTCTGTTTTTACAGCAAGTTCAAATAACAATCACCCAAGAAGATCCTAAAGGCTTTACTTTGGCACAAACACTAATTAAAACATAATATACACAATCATAACAGAGTATAGATGATTTATTTATTACTAAACAGGAACAAAAAGCAAGTAAAAAATAAAATTTGGTTACCTCCCAACAAGCGCTATCGTTTAACGCCCCTAGCTAGGCACGATGATTTCAATGATGCTCACATAAAAGATAATAACTGAAACATAAAGAGAGCATCATGAAGAATATAACTAGCACATTTAATCCTAACCCACTTCCTATGCATAGGGATTTTGTGAGCAAACAACTTGTGGGAACAAGAATCAACTTGCATAGGAAGGTAAAATAAGCAAATCTTCAAGATTTTCAACACATAGTGAGGAAACTTGATATTATTGCAACTCCTACAAGCATATATTCCTCCCTCATAATAATTTTCAGTAACATCATGAATGAATTCAACAATATAACTATCACATAAAGCATTCTTTTCATGAGCCACAAGCATAGAGTTTTTATTACTCTCCACATAAGAAAAAAAATTCTCATTCGGCATAGAGGGAGTATCATAAGAAACTCGAATACTATAAATTGTTTCCACATTAAAAGAGTAATGTTCAGAAAAAGGGTAATCATAATCATGACAAGTCTTATAAATATAATCATCACTATTTTTTATAGCATAAGTGTCATCACAATAGTCATCATAAATAGGAGGCATGCTATCATCATAATAAATTTGCTCATCAAAACTTGGGAGACTAAAAATATCATCTTCATTAAACATAGCATCCCCAAGCTTGGGACAAACATTAATTGCAGCAAATAAATTCTCAAACATGTCATTCTCATCCAACATAGCATCCCCAAGCTTGGGCCTTTTCATATCATAATCATAATCACTCTCATCATTAATAGTATGGATAGCACCAATAGTATAACAATTATCATCATCACAATGAGTAATAGGAGCAACATTATTTGGGAGGGATACCTTTTTACCTTTTCTTCTCCGTCTTTTCTTTCTCTTCTTAACATCATGTGTGGGTTTAATCCTCTTTTTGGAGCTCCTTATTAATGAGATTGGTTGAATAGAAGGCTCCTCCTCGTTACCTGATTCATCATAAGAAATAATAGGAGGATATTGGGAAGTCTCTTCCCTTTCATTAGTATTCTCTTCATCTTCTATTTGTTTTCTTGTCTTTATGTAATTGGCAATATAAGGATTTTCAATGCAATTCACCGCACAATACATATAAATTTCCTCTAGATCAAAATCAAGAATTTTATCAATGGAAAATTCTGAATATCCTTAGTTATGCATTTGATTTCTTCATAACCCAGAAGCAAACTAAGTTCATTATGATGCGCAAGGGAAATCAAGTGATCACAAATTTTGGACACGATTCTATCATGAAACAATTTGCATTGGATATTTAAATGACCATGTTCATTGCAAAGTTCACAAGGATGGCTATGAAAATTTAAATTTTCAGCACAAACATCTAGCCTTTCTTGCAACCATTTAGTTTCTAAATACTTATGCCTCTTGGAAAATCCATCTTCCCTATTTGGTGTGTACTTGCAAACCCTATGCACTCCACAAAAATTGACATGCTTATAAGAGACATTTTCATCATGACTAGTGCAATCATCATTACTACTATGGATATTCAAAGAGTTCGTACTAAGAACATTGCAATCATGCTCAGCATTCAAAGATTTGGGGCCAAACATTTTAATGCATTCTTCTTCTAGCATTTTGGCACAATTATCAGAATCCTTATTTTCATGAAATACATTAAAAATATGAAGCATATGAGGTACCCTCAATTCCATTTTTTTATAGTTTTCTTTTATAGACTAAACTAGTGATAAAACAAGAAACAAAAAGATTCAATCGCAAGATCTAAAGATATACCTTCAAGCGCTAACCTCCCCGGCAACGGCGCCAGAAAAGATCTTGATGTCTACTACACAACCTTCTTCTTGTAGACGTTGTTGGGCCTCCAAGTGCAGATGTTTGTAGGACAGTAGCAAATTTCCCTCAAGTGGATGATCTAAGGTTTATCAATCCGTGGGAGGCGTAGGATGAAGATGGTCTCTCTCAAACAACCCTACAACCAAATAACAAAGAGTCTCTTGTGTCCCCAACACACCCAATACAATGGTAAATTGTATGGGTGCACTAGTACGGCCAACAGATGGTGATACAAGTGCAATATGGATGGTAGATATAGGTTTTTGTAATCTGAAAATATAAAAACAGCAAGGTAGAAAGTGGTAAAAGTGAGCGTAAACGGGATTGCAATGCGTTGAAACAAGGCCTAGGGTTCATACTTTCACTAGTGAAAGTTCTCTCAACAATAATAACATAATTGGATCATATAACTATCCCTCAACATGCAACAAAGAGTCACTCCAAAGTCACTAATAACGGAGAACAAACGAAGAGATTATTGTAGGGTACGAAACCACCTCAAAGTTATTATTTCTAATCGGCCTATTCAAGAGTTCATAGTAAAATAACACGAAGCAATTCTTTCCATTCAATCTATACTAGAGTTCGTACTAGAATAACACCTTAAGACACAACTCAACCAAAACCCTAATGTCACCTAGATACTCCAATGTCACCTCAAGTATCTGTGGGTATGATTATACGATATGCATCACACAATCTCAGATTCATCTATTCAACCAACACAAAGAACTTCAAAGAGTGCCCCAAAGTTTCTACCAGAGAGTCAAGATGAAAACGTGTGCCAACCCCTATGCATAAGTTCACGAGGGCACGGAACTCGCAAGTTGATCACCAAAACATACATCAAGTGGATCACGTGAATATCCCATTGTCACCATAGATAAACACATGCAATACATACATCAAGTGTTCTCAAACCCTTAAAGACTCAATCTGATAAGATAACTTCAAAGGGAAAACTCAATTCATCACAAGGAGATAGAGGGGGAGGAACATCATAAGATCCAACTATAATAGCAAAGCTCACGATACATCAAGATCGTGCCGAATCAAGAACACGAGAGAGAGAGAGAGAGAGAGAGAGAGAGAGAGAGAGAGAGTGATAAAACACAAAGCTACTGGTACATACCCTCAGCCCCAAGGGTGAACTACTCCCTCCTCGTCATGGAGAGCGCCGGGATGATGAAGATGGCCACCAGAGAGGGATTACCCCCTTCGGCAGGGTGCCGGAACGGGTCTAGATTGGTTTTCGGTGGCTACAGAGGCTTGTGGCGGTGGAACTCCCGATCTAGGTTTCTTTCTGAAAGTTTGGGTATATATAAGAGGT